>NW_025110536.1:168834-278723 GCF_011392965.1 Frieseomelitta varia
TTTTTTTGAAACAAAAGAATTGAACAAGTTCGAAATTGAAGTGTTTGAAAATCAAACATTTCATAAAACCTGGTCGATCTTGGCGCAACGTTCAACGACCGAGTTCGATCGATAAATTATTTTTATCTCGCTATCCGAACCATTTACGATTTGGGGTAGGAGGAGGAGGGGGGGAAAGTCAGTCATTTCAGCAAACTAAACCTTCTCGATTTCGATTACAGGAGATACTGGAGAAAGCACTGGGTGGTCTCCGGCACAAGCTGCAGGGCAGTAGGAGCAATTTGGCGGAAGCTGAGAGATACAGGAAGCAGCAGCTCTTGCTGGAAAAAGAGCTGAGCAGAGTGAGAGTGTTGCTGGCGCACAACTCCAAGGTAAGATATCTCGAACATTCTTGAGATTCTTGGAGTCCTCGCGACAAATCGATCGTCTCCGATCAGCGAAACTCGTTGAAAATTGATCTGAGGAAAAGTTTCGCCTAAACTAGGAGTTGGGCATCAAACGATTCCAACTGTTCATTTAATTGATCGATTAACGGAATTGCGATTAAAAAGAAGTTGATTATCGAAAAGTTGGAGGGGTTGATTTAATCGATAGATTTCATTTTCAATGATGGTTTTCTAATGAAATTTAGAATCTTTAAATGAATTTTTTAAATTCGTCATTTTATTAAATTTTGAAATTATGGTAAGAAAAGAAAAGAGAAAGAAGGCAACAGCGTGAATATATCTCGACAGAAAAATCTTTGCACAGAACTAATAACAATCATAATTTCATTACAGAAGCTACGAGCAGGAATTTAATAATTCATAATGATTATCAAATAAAGTACAAATGTAATTATTAATCTTAAATTTTGCCCGAAAAATAGATCGTACTGGTTTGAGCTTAGGGAAAGAAAACTTATTGTGCTTTTGCGTACACGAAACTTCGATTCGGACAAGAACAACACATGCTGCTTAATCGCGAATAAGTTCCCACGCACGGGACGAAACTTTAATCGGTTTTGTGCGAATTTCCATTTAACGACAGAGGGGACGAATTCAATCGAGAAGTTTTCTTTCGTCGGAACTTGTTCCGGCGATCTATTGTTCGAAGAACGGGGGAAAATTTCTCTCGTGGTTTCCGCCCCGTGAAAAGTAATCAGGATTTCGTCGTTTCGCCTTTTTCAAAAGAAAGTCTGGCGAATTGGATTGGGCTTTTTTTTTGTGGAATACACAGTGGAGAGCACAACTGAATCGATGATTATAAATTTCGCCCGTAAATTATTCTTCATTGCCATTAATATTAAGATGTACAAAAGAGAGACATTTTGCACAATTACTTCTGTATTATAATTAATATTTTATTGATATTAATAAATTAATATTGATTCATATTAAATATTTATATTTAGTATATATATAAATATTAATATTATAAATTTATTAATATTGATTCATATTATATATTTATATTTAGTAATTTATATATAAGTAGCACTACATACAAAATATTCATTTAGTTTAGAAGGTTAATCTCTTTCGAAATTCTCATATGCTTCATATTTTAAGAAAGGATTAGTGCTTCAGTCATGCTCTTCATTTTGAGTAGAAGGGAATAGCACAGTTCGTTCTCTCGTGGAACTGATTTGCCCGATTTAATCGTCGATTCGTTGTTTCCAGGTGAAGCCGGTATTCTTCCAGGTAAATCAATCAAAGCACAGAATTAGATAAATTTCCGTTTCGTTGGCCGTTTCTATTCGTTGGCGTTCTTACATTAGCTTCTTATCGACCACCTCGCAAAGACGCGCGAATATAACTCTCCCTCGTATCTTTGCCTTACAGAAACTTGAGGAGACGGTCGCCGAGAATGCGAGATTGGAACAAGACCTGGTGGTACTGCGGCAGAAGCTTCAGGCATCGAGAAGATATGCAGGGAATCTGACTAGAGACACTTCGGCCACGACTGGCCCCCTTGAAGCCGAGTTGAGAAGAGTTCAACAATTGGTCGGAGATCTGCAGAGACAACGAAAGGAATTGAGCATTCAAGTTAGACAGCTAACGGAGAAGTCTCACAATCTGGTGCAGCAGATCCGACCGCAACCTACATCTGGTGAGTCGATATTGTTATATTTCTGCAAAGCACGAAAGAAAGATTATTTGATTAACCAGCGGTGGATAAAAGAAAGCTTGGAAAGCAAGTGGGAGATTTCATAAAATGGAACTGTACTTAATATTTTATTTGTACACCTTGGAATAGAATCTTAGAATACTAATTCTCATATAATGTACATATATACTGATGTTACATAGGTGAAATTTGTTTGGAAGTATTAATCAAACTTCGATACGTTGCATCAGTCAAACGAACACATTTGTTTAATTTCATTCAATTTCACTTTTCGTCATTTAAATTTAACTTTAAAAAAAGATATAAAACTGACGATTCTAACTCGAACAAGCTGATACAAAATTACGAAAATCATTAACTCTGTCTAAATATATCTATCTAAATATCTCTATCTAAAGTATAAATTATGAACAAAATAATATTTAACAGTTTTATTGCCGTTGTCGCCAATTAGTCGATTAATTCTCACTTCGATGCAATTACCTAATGACGTTCTCTTTATTGAACTTTTAACTCTAACGCAGCTCCCCAAGTGCACCAGCCAAAGAAGCGGACACAAAACTCTTGGTTGGAGACCGATCTCGATTCCGGGATAACTCTGGACCACGGCTTGGATTCACCATCGAGTCCCGCGCTGTCCTCGTCGCCCCGTGGCAAGCAGAACGGTGGACCGTATCCTCATTTCAGTTCACCGACGCAGATCAAAGACTCCTCGCCCACGAATCGTCAACAGACGAACCTACAATCGTATCCTCAGTCGCCGCAGAATCACATTTCCTCGCTCTCGCCCCAGTTGCGCGAACAGATTCAACAGCATCAGCTGAAGCAACAGCTTCTGAAGGATCAGATGCAGGGAAAAGGAAGCCTGATGCAAGCGAACGTCGCTCCGTTATACGTCAACACGGATTCTCGGATTCAAGGTGAGCACACAAGTGAGATCAATGCACTGAATAATTCGAAAAGAAACATCGCTGCCGAACAGCTTGCCGAGGAAGTCTCGACATCTTGAAAGCAAAATCGTTGAGTATCGTTTAATGATCGTCGACTGGTGATTGTCTAAATCGTAAAATTGAGAAAACGATTAAACAAAAATCGATTCATACTTTGTAAAATCGTTTTTGATTGTAAAGTCAATTAAAAACTGACAATAAAATCACAGACAACGTCCAATAAGACTCTTAAACTTGTATATTTGTTAAATAAACGTTCGCGGTTAGCAAATGAGAACGTTGAACACGTTTAACCATTTTAGAGAACAATAAGCAGGATGAACATTTGACTAACGGCACGATTCCTCCACCGGAATACGTTCCACCCCCTCCGCCGCCACCCCTCGCCGAGGAATCGTTACTGAACGATAATTACAGACAGAACGAGGACAACAAGTTTGCCGGTAAGTGAAGCAATAACGCAAGATCTAGTCAGACCGTTTCATACACAATAGCGATTGGTAATTCGTGATAATGGCGTTTTCAAGGCTTGATTCACAACCGTGAGAAACAAGAGATTAAGACCGTGCGAATCGTGAAACGGGAATCGGAAAGACGGCAAAGAGATCGAGGAGACAGAACTGGAAACATTGGAATTCCATTAACGAACGGGCTTCAGGCGCCCGGAGGTGCCAAGAGATTGTGCGACGATGATTTAGGAGGTTCTCAGAAATTCGAGGTAATTTCTTCGTGAATGATTTCGATGTACATCAAAAATTGGCAGTTCTTTTTTCTTTTATTGAAAAAAATGACCACGTCGAGTGGTTAGATTGTGATTCATTGTAATTTTATCGAAAGCGAAAGTTGCGAGTTAAAAAATTTATTTAGTACACATAGTCTTGAATTTTTAAATTCATTCACGATCGCGAGCTTAAGTAAGTAAAAAAGATATTAATGTTTAATGAATAATTGTTGGAATATTGGTACGCAACAATTAAACAAGTAACAACGACATTAATAAACTAGTAATAATTAATAGTAGTAACATTGCTTTATATAAGTAATAAATAATTAAATGATTGTTTGAGTAATTGGTACAGTAATAATGTTTAATGTATGAAACAGATTTCTACTTGAATACCAGTTTCTACCGTATTTCGCAAGTCCATTTCAATATTCAATCTTTTATCGTTTATAATTAATCGGTCACTTTATTTCGAGCGTGAATGATCATCAGCTACGTTGTCGCAGCGTTCGATTTTATTTTACTCTATTTCCAATCAATTTATTTTTAGAAGGCTCAATTAGGAAAGGTGGTAGAAGAGTCGCCGATGATTCACGCTCAAAGCACGGTCCAGCTGACGGATTTGGACGATGTGCAGTTCCAAAGAAGCATGTCCTTGCCGAGAGGTTTTGGCGGACAGCGGCAACAGCAGCCCGAGATTCATCAGGTTCCGGTGGTGCCTCCTCCCAGAAGCGACAGCATGCACGCCTTGAGAACTATGCTGGCCAGACGGAATAAAGTCAGGGTGAGCTAACGACAATTTACCAATTCATTTTCTATCCCTGTCTCTCGATACCGATGCGCTAATTGATTGAACTGATAAAATTTCTTCGTGTCTGCCTTTTTCTTTTTGAAGAATTCTTTGTTACATGTACTAACAAAATATTTGTGTCTTCATATGATGTAAATAATAATTTAATTTACGAGAGTGATTCAATAATTATCCGGAATTTATACGACAATATTATCTTTCGGTGATTGTTTTATGGTCCCTTTGCTTGTCAATGCACTCGGTCCATCCTCGTGTAAGTTTCTTTTAAATCCTCAGAGGAAAATCACTAGTTCAATTCGCTAGAATGAAGAAAATCAATATCCTCATACCGTAAGTCTTCTATAGATTTCCTCGTATCCCTTCAAACCATACAATTTAAATAACAGCATGCTACTTTTTTTTTTATTAAACGTAAAATAATCCATTGTTACTGTCATAGTAAACAAAAAGAGACTAAATTATTTTGTTGAAAGCTGTAAAACTATGATAAATGAAGGCTGGCAAATATCAATACTTATGTTATACTTAAAGTTAATATAACAAAAAATATCACTTGTAGATAATTATTGAACCTAATAAAATATTTTGCATGTAATGTTTTTGATACCATATCTAAAATGTGGATCATCAAATATCATATATTTCTTAAGATGGAGACGAAAGCCTGATACTTTGTTCATAATTGATCTCTCATGCTCAGCGCATCGGCACGACTAACACCAAAATAAATGTCACGAACCAACCAACACACATATTATTTCATACATTTTGTTCTTTCTTCTTTTTTCATTGGTTTCGTCTTTCACCCCGCGACGCCTTATTTTGTTCGGTCCTCACTTCGTCATGCCCTCCATTATTTTGCCTGCCGATCAACGCAGTTCGAAACCCAGGACGGAAGCTCGGACAGTACTCTTTCACCGTACACGGAGAGCCTAGCCTCGAGCTCGCATCTGCCTATGAGCTCGCCGAATTACTCGACCAGCCCATCCTACAGCCCCAGCCAGCAGAATTATCCAGTTAGATCGAGCCATCATCAACAACCATATTACCCACCGTACAGACACTATGAGAATCCTACGATAAGGAGGAACGACAACGCGACAGAGCCAGTGAGTCCAGAATTATTGTCGCCGACCAGCCTCGATGGCCAGGAGAGACAGTTTGGCTCGTCGTTGACTGTGAACGCGTCAAACTCGCCGCAGCTGTCGCCAGTATTCAAGAGCGAGGCAGCGAAACAGATTATCAAGGAGATGACGGAGAAAAAGGTGGAGGGGCCGAGGCGCAGACAGATCCCCCGCGAGAAAAGGCGACACTATACCGTGTCCAGTAGCAAACCCATCCTCGATCTAGAGGACACCTTCTCTAAGATGGTATCATTTCTTCTCTTTTTTTTCTTTTTTCTTTTTTTTTTTTTTTTTTTTTTTTTTTTTTTTGTTTTTTTAAGAAAGTCGACCCTCGACGGGATCGTTTTTACGCGCCAACAACGGTNTTTTTTTTTTTTTTTTTTTTTTGTATTTTATGTTTTCGTAATTTCTCTTCCTTTTTCCCCCGATTCGTGCAATCGTTATCGTTTGGTTCCCTTCTCTGTTCCATCCTTTCGTCGTATCGTTTCACTTGGCGTCGCTTTGCTGTATTTTGAGTAACAAGTTGTTGAAAGTACAACATATTGCGGCGGCGAGTATATTGAACGAGTGGTCTCTTTGGTGTTTTCTTAGGGAATGGGTAGAGCCAGAGATGATCTGGATATGGAACGAGCACTCAGGCCGAGGATCAACGCGCCGGATGTCGTGAGATCGACTTTGAGCCACAAGGAACTGAAGTACAACGAGAGTACTATTGATCAGTTGTTGGGAACGCCCAATAAGATCGTAATACCTGAGAGATATATTCCTGAACAGGTGATATGTCTGAGAATTGGAATTTTTTCTTTTTTTTCGCTATTTTATTCGTATCTTAGTATGACGAAGTTGGAACAAAATTGTATTCCAGACGCCAGAATTAACTGCGGAAGAGCAGGAGCAACGATTGAAGAAAGCGGAAGCGATAAGGAAGATGCTGTCGGAAACAACTGTGACTGCACCGGATGGAAGCGGTATGTGTCTACGTTATTATACATTAACAAATTACTTATTGAACTCTCAATGTTTCACATGTTTCTAGTGAAACAGAAACGTCGAACAAAATTTAATTGCAAGTTTTATTAACCATCAAAGTATTGGATACGAGTATCTGTATTTTAAAATATCCACTGTTAATGTGTGTTTTCCTTAGTTCGTTAAAAATCTTATAAAGAATGTAGAAAATTATGTTATTTAACTATAACATTTTTTAAATAAAATGAACACTGGAAATTAGAAGTGATCCTGATTCATTAACCGGAGGCTGTACATCGACAAATCACTTGTTAAGTAAATATTATATAATTAAATCGAATCGTTGTCTTTTTCAGACGACAATATTAATATCGAGCAATCAGACAGCTTGAAGAGAAAAGTGGTGGAAGAGAAGCGGCAAAGAGAGCATATTTTACAGCTAAATCAAATTTTAGCGAAGCAAGTGATGGAGAAGAGCAAGATGGTGGCGGGTATGTTAAACATTTCGACTTCTCGGATGAAAATAATTTTGTCGGTTCGATTCATTTTGCATGAATCTAATATATAGCGTTTAGTGGTGTGATAGCATGACCAATGTTTAGAAAAGCTTTCGTGCCTTCTGCTTTTTTAGTGCAGAAGGCTTGCGCTTGTTCGGTTTCTTCACTATATATTTTATTTTATAGTATCTTGCTATCGGACTGCGAATTGTTCCAGTGATGAATTTTTTATAAACTGGCCAAGAGAAATAGAATTTATTGAATATACGAATTTGTTTCATTGAGAGAGATTTATTTTATTCTCTTTTAAATATTTCATATATGAAAATGTTTTATAATCAAAATTAAATAATAATATCTTTTAATTAATATATTTAATATTAATATTAATATTTTAATTAATATATTTAATATTTAATATTAATATAAATATTCTGTGCAATTAATAATTACAATTACAAAATGTTTTATGTTTCATATTCTTTATATTAATATTATTTATATTATAACATATAAATTAATATTCTTTATATTTTTGTATTTTAAACATCTCGTAAATGCATGAAAATTCGCAGTCTATTTATTATCTTATCGGAACTGGTAGATATCGAAATTAATTATGCATAATTACGTCGTCTATCCATCGAAATTAATTATGCATTTTTTTTTTTTTTTTGGAAATTAGCAATGTCTCCAGTTCCAAATGCAAGATATTCGAGGAAGTTTTCATTGGCATGCATCATCGTGAATATTTTTAATTTCAATTACTCATGTAATTAATTTCCTCGTCGAGAGTCCAATCGATGTAAGATATAGTTGTATCATACGTAGTGAGTGTTGTTTGGATTGTTTATGCTGTGTATAGGTAACCAGGCACACTGACTGACATGCTTTCTCCATCCTCCCATATAGGACACGCACATCATATTATCGTTTATCAGGTTTGTTTATATTTTTCTTTCATTTTTTTTCTTTTTTTTTTTTACATTTCCTCTCATACATCCTTTCCTCGATTAATTTCCATTTTTGCGGTGATTTTTCTCTCGTAATTGATGATTGACGTTCGTTGGAGAGTAAAATTTCTATATTAAATTCTGAAAATTTCCATACAAATTTCAAACTGTGAAAGACGAAAAGCTCGTGTCTAAAAAATGAAAAACAATTCTCCAGCAAACGTTTCACGTTGACCTTACATTAACTTCTTTATTTCAATAGTGAAAGCACTGGCCACTCTACCATTGAAGACCGAATCGAGCTTAGAAGACGAGGATCTCTCGCCGGTAACGCCGTTACCTCTCTATCAACAGAGAGAGAATTATTACTCGTAAGATGATCCAGGCCAATGTCTTTCGGACATAGCCACGGAGAAACTAAATCCTTTTAGCACAAAAAGAAAACTTTACTGCCAGCCCGGAACAACAGAGAAACAAAACCATCTTTCCTCGTGTAACGTTTTTTGAAATTTCATAACGAACGATTCGTCCGACAACTTGCTATCACGATTATATTAATGATAAAGGAAACAATTCTTTCGTTCTTTTTTATTTTATTTGCGTAAATATTGTACATAATCATGGATTAAAAAATAAAATAAACTGATAATAAATAGCTGTTCTCTGGATCGTCGATAAGAACTAGTAATATAATGAATGTCGAACAGATTTAGCAAACGATATTTATAGGAGGAAATAGTAAATTCGAATGAGAGTTTATGTTGATCATTCGTCTCGGAGATAAAGAAACTTTCAACCCTTTGCACTTTGCTACAATTGGAAAAAGTTTCGTGGTGAAAAAATGGAAATCTTTTGATAGTGAAGAGGACTTTGATTTTGACGTATATAAAAATTGAACGAATTGTTCTAGCGACGATAGTAAAAAAGTACTGTTAAGAAGAAGAAAAGCAGTGAAACGCAAAATTTATTCTTAAAAAGAATTAAGCTAACAAACATGTGATAAAATTTGAAATGTATAATTATTTGACGTAATAACTTGAATAATTAATGTTCGCCAGAAGTACCATCAAAAATATCTTGGGGTTGTTGGTAGCTAGAGTGCAAAGGGTGCAAATTTTCTATTTATTATTTATTCTCCTTTCAATCGACTATTGTTTCCCACCTTTAACGCAGAACAATTTCCATTTACTATTTTCTACTTGAAACGTTATATCGTTTAATCGTGACGTCGAGACAGGATGGTTTCAAGTCTTCGATTCGTCTAAGATTTTAATCATTGTTCATTCATTGGATTATCCAATCCTACATTAAGAATACATTCTAACAATTTCGCCAGACATTTGTATTCGATTGATATATTCGGTCTTGTACGTTTTTTAACGAAATAAACACTCGAAACATATAAAATTCCGTCATCGTAAAATTAAAGACTAACTGCGAGGCCTATACCCTGTAATCGTAAATGTTGCTCCAACGTAAACTATTCTAGCGATAAATATTCTGATGCCGCGTGTCGCTTGACGCCATTCTGCCTCGATGTTTCCTCTTCCTCTTGAAGAGAATGCTTCCACGAGTTTCTATCACTAGCAATAAATAATAAATTAAGAAGCAGCGATCGCACAGTGCGGCTCACTTAGCAAATGACTGTAATCGAATTCCTCTAATTCGTGCGAACGTCGTTATTTAGATATATGATTGACCACTGAATTCGGCCAATGGTAATTAATTAGAAGAATCAAGTACATTTTATGTTAGATCGTTGAATGTATTAGCAACTAATTTCGTAGTTTGCACAAATGCAAAATTAATATTCAATTTTTAAGGAACAAGTGATTTACTTTTGTAAGTTCATTCATCGAAGAAAAATGGTAAATTTAAAGGGCAATGTTTGTAATGTCATTATTGTGTTTTTCAATTTACATAATTGATATGGTTGATTTTCCTATATTAGATAAAAATAAAAAATGATTCTTTTAATTTTATGATTAAGTTTCTGTTCCAGTTCCCAATATTTTTCAAAAAAATTGCCTTACCTACACGTAATGATCCAATTTTATTTTTTCTATCACCTTCTGAGAACATTATTCCTATTTTTTCTTTACTGTAAATTTCTCATATTATTATCTTTCTTCTTTGGTCAAATTATTCTCTTAATACAACTTAATACAACTTTCTCGTTAATAGAGAATGGAATAAATAATTACATTGGTCGAATTCAGTGAAATTTATCTATTACACAAAATCGTATTTCACAAACTCGTTCTCTCAACGTTCATTAACCCTCGAACGATGATTTGAGTAACGTGTAGGTCGAATGTTGGATCCAAACATATCCATAGCTTCTATTTAAATTCTTTTAAATAGAAGAATACGAAGGAATATTAAACTCAAAATAATTCATTAAAATTGAAATTTCCCTTTTTTCTCGTGGATCCTTCATTTATAAACATATTTTTGTTAGTTATATTAATCATTATTATTACGAATTCAATATTAATGACGACGGACCCGGAGAAGTATTTCTTTAAGTTTACATTTACTAACATTAATTACTAGGAAATAATTTATTGCGTCTATTGTGTTTGTACATACCGTAACGAGTTTGGGAATCATCGGTTTAAGTCATCGGCGGATTTACATAAGAAGAAACGAATACATTAGCGATAAGGTACAAGAAATAAGGTAGAGTTTAAGGTTGCGTTTGCGGTAGGTGCTACGAGCGACGCAACATAGTCAAAATATTAATAAAGATCGCTATAATGATCGAATTGAACTGACTGAGACGCGAGTGAATTTGCGGTGTAAAACACCGATCGAGGGCACATGAAATTCTAAATAAGTTCTTCGAACATGTGTGTGCTCGATAATTTGTTCAAAGCGTGTAAGATAATGATTGAATCGTTGCAATGAAGTGTTCAGCGTCAATCACTGTTATCATATTCAGAATGGGTGAGTACAATTTAGTAATTTATCTAACACTTGTTCCAATCAAAAGCAATGTAAGAGGTGACTGATAAATTAATAACAACACGTTTCTCAATGCTAAATCAGATTGCCCATCTTTTTTACTTCGAAACAGTCACGAAATAAAGTGAAATGATTAAACGCTGTAATATGGCTGAACTTCGATAACTCGAAAACCTTCAAAGAGATAAAAATTCCCTTCCACTCTATAACTTTTGGAAAATGAACGTCTGTCGAATTATTTGTCGTATGTTTACCATACATTTTACTTCTATTTGTATTAAAATTTGAATGTAGAATGTCTTTTTCAAGTTTGCTTCTGCATACACAGTGATTCACGAAAATATTTGAACACTTATCGTAAAAGAAATTTTATAGGTATGTATCAGTGTTCTGTAAAATATTTTGAACTTTCTTTAACACTTATACTAAATGAGAGATTACGCGAGTATCATTATATTGTTAAAATTTCAAATCAATCTGAAGATGTATATACCAGTTGCAAGATATTAATTGCAAACATATATATATGTAGTAAAAAATTAGTCTACAGCAAGAATAATCATCTTTAACATGTTATAAGTATATAATAAAAAAAATATATACATATGATTAAAAATGGTTCATTGATACATGTCTCATTGATTATGTATACATTTTCTAATCCTCACGAAATATATACTTGCATTAAATATCTTGTAACATTCATATTATGTTTATTTTTAGATTTGTTTCAAACTTGATATAAGTATAACAATCGATTTTCATTATAGTATATATGAAATGTCAAAATATTCTATATAATATACATTAAATATTCATAGAATGTTCTTATAAGCATTCAAATACTTTCGTGAGAAATTATAAGTCAATAATTAATCCAATACGATCATTGACATTATAGTTGTCAATTGTTCATACCTTAATAATAAAATGAGTTCTACGTTTTCAGAAATTGAAAAATTAATTCTGATACAAGGCTTTCATAAATCAAATTTTTAATCAAAGTTTTATTCACTTTCCTTAAAATTCAAGTTATCGAAGTACTATACTGTATTCAGAAAATATGGTAATGGAACGTGAATAGACTGCGGTTTTACAATACGCAAAAGTATGTAAAATACTTATAACGTTTAACAAATGAAACAAATCTCCATTCAAGTTCCATCTCTTTAATTATGAAAATATAATAAAAATTCGCAGTTTGACCATTAATTTCTTTAAACTTGCTATACTAAAATACAGATTGTATGTCGTTGTATTTCAAACGAACAGACGCAACATTATCATTAACTTCTGCACGTTTGATCGGTGTTTCCATCAGTGAATCTGCTCCAACTTCAACGCGATCAAACGCATAGATCTGATAATGTGACGCACTAATCACTCGAGCACTCGCCATCCTAATCGACACTTTTCTTACGAACTCTTCTCATACAGATACGTACGTTTGATCGACGTTGGATCATCGTGTAATTTAAGGAAAAACACGTAACATGTATGTATGCTTTAGAAACGTCTGTAATATCGTTCTACGTCGATTGTTTTCACGTTTCGAAGCGGCGTGTATTATGTTTTCCCCGAAAGTCGATTCACGTTGTCTGTCAATCAAGATTATCGTATTGTTTAACAATATGAGAAGAAAAAAGACTTCAAAGGTGCGACTAGATAAATTCTATAAAAAAAAACGTGTAACATCGTATCCATTTAATGGTCGATTGTCAACGTAACCTTCGATATAATCGAAACTTGGTTCTTTGAAGCGGGAATTGCATTCGTTGTTGTTATTATTCTGGTCGAAGGGCCAGACCTTCCTTTTCCTTTAGCGGTTTTTTTGAATTCGCCAATTTTATTTAGATTGTCATTGATCTGCGGATTTTTATGCATTTGTGAGAAATTTGAAGAAAGAAATGCTGCAATGAATAGGATATCATAATATTTAGTAGATGAAACGAATCTCTACTTCGATTTCTTGTTAAATTTCGATTGTTAAAATATAGAAATGCACAAAAGTTCGCATTTTAATTATTGTTATACGAAATGTCCGATTTTTAATGGTAATTTAAACTATTAGAATATGAAAACGTAACATTAAAAAGAGGAAGTATTATAATCTACACACACTCTCCAACTAAATTGTAAATTTCTTAATTCATTATTTAGTTATACCAATTAATTTGGTATCATTTTTCTTAGTATAATTAAAATTTTTGATTATATTTTATTTTTTGTAAAAGCTTAAGGTTTCCTTTAAAGGCATTTTCAACAGTCTGTTGATTTGTAAAGATTTTCTCACTGAGGCAATGGTTTAGATATTTAAAAAGATAGTAAAATAATGAGATAATAAAAATACGTCAAGAGCAGGACTAATTAATAGTAACATTAGCAATGTATAAAACAAATGAAGGCTGAATCGGAGAAAAGAAAGTCTGCGCTTAGAATATCTCTAAAATGTCTAAATATTTACTGGAAAAAAGAAGTCTTAAAATATCGATACAGAAGAATCGGACATTTCACGTGTGTTGCAATCTAATTAGAATATAATTTATACAAATAGCAGGATCTCTATAATATACCAAAAAGTGCGAGAAATAGTGGAAGGGAATCGCCGATTGCGACGCTTCAAAGGACTAACAATAAGACGAAGCCGCCAGCGTTCAGACGCGTAGCGTCGCGAAAGTACGCGAGTGTTTCTACTCAATCTTACATGGTAGTAGTGTCGTGTTGAAAATGCTCTTGGACGTTAGAACGACGAGAGCGTTCGAACGAAATCGAAGAGTGCCAAATTACGCATCCAAAAGCAGATCGATCGCGAAACACCGCGATCACTGCTCGTCAATTAAAAAAAGAGAAGAAGAGGAAGAAGAAAAAGAAGAAGAAGAAAATAAACCGGCGAGACTAACGCGCAGCACAAACGGTTTAACGTTTAAGGATCATCTCCGCTTTGATGACTGTCAACCCTGAGAAAAAAAAAAAAAAAAAGAAAGAAATGTATCTCGCTCATCATCATGCTATAATTAATGGTAGAAACGCATTTCTATTGTACGAGAGAACTCTTCGGCCCATAGGCATCCACGTGTTAGGAATAATTTTGTACGATACGATGACCCGTGTACGACGTAGAATGCGCGGCGAAACGAGCGATGGCAGCGAAATAGATTCAGAAGAAGAGGAGTTCGTTAGGTATAGCTGTTTCACTCAGCAATCGGTATCGTCGGTGTCCTTTTTGAGAATTTTCCTCAACCTCCGTCGCGAATTGTCGCAAGTACCGAGGTGAAGTAAAAGATTGAAAGGAAACGATGACGCGTTCGTTAGTTTGCTACGAACTTCTCGTTCGATGTCCTCGATTGGCTCGTGACACCTGAGAAACCTGTTAAAGGGTTGCTTTCTGCGGTTGCCACTGCGCCAAGCGAGTCGTTAGAGCGAACACCGAAACACTATTGTAAAAGTGGAAACTACTGTGGAAACAGGAACTGTTATTGTTACACGAATAAAATAAAATCCATATTACACGAGCTGAGATTTTCCTTCCATCTTTCATGTACGATTTGCTTGATTCACCTTCGATTTGAATCGATTGAATCGATTGAATTTTAGTTCGAGTATCCGTGGAAGAAATATTTTAAAATCAAGAGTACATATCTACACACTTGGAAGGATATTATTACACAATGTTCGATGCATAAATTTATTTATCTAAAGAATCGATTAAAAGAGAAATTTGATTAAAATAAAAACAGATAATACCATCGGATTATAAATGATTGTAATAATTTATGTTAGATTACTGAAATTTAGGATATTTGATTTTATTTTAGAAAATAAAATTAAAAATTTCGAAATTAAATAATTTAATAATAAATTTTTATAATCCTCCAATAACCAGCTAAAGTTTAATTAATTTTTAATTCTGTTCAACTTTACTATCAATTCGTTTTATTGAGATAATATTGATGTACGATAATAAAATACATTTCGAAGCAAAATTCTATCATTTTCTATTGATATTAATTAGTGTCAATTAATATTACATATAGCATACAATCGAAAAAAATTTTAATTAATTATGCAATGGATAACGTAACGTAATGAAATATTGATTTTAAGGTAAGAATCTACTGATATGGAATCAAATCGCGAAAAAAGAAAGTAATGTTAGATTATCTTTTTGTCAGAAATTCATTTCTATTTTATACATATGATTAATGATTAACTACCACGCATTTTGAATCACTTGAAGTCTTGAGCCTAAAATCTCAATAGCTTTGAAATTACTGATCATGATAATCTTGATATTCTTCGAAATCTTGATAAAATCTTATCTCGAAAAGATTGAAAATTTTTCAAAATTTACGCAATCAATGTATAATATGTATAATGTAAAATTTAATTAAAATAAACTATAAAGATCTTTTTTATTATTTTATATTAATGATACTGCTTGAATTAAATGCTGATTGCATTTAAAATGCTTGCACTTATCAAAGTAACCAAGATTTTCAAAGATTTCAAGACTTCCAAAACTCTCAAGATTTACAAAACTTTTAAAGATTATAAATTTAAAACTTTCAAGGACTTTTCAAAATTTTCAAGACTTTACGCATATCGAATCCTACTCAAACTTTCACAGTCTTGAAAACCATTGAATTCTTTATCGAAATTGGGATTTAAAATGATCATCACCGCGCAATTTCTCCAATTCTCATCATTTCTCCAATGGAAATGAACCGTAATCTCGAGAAAGAAACGAGTAAAACTCTCGTCGATCGTGTATAGTGAATTATAAGTTGACAAGACATAAATCGAGAAGAACGAAACCGGGTGTAAGGGAAGGATAGGGAAGAGCATCGAGACAAAGGGATCGATGACGAATCGAAGGAGTCGAAAGAGTCGGTTCTGATGAGAAGCGAGATATCAATTGTGATAGATCGTGATCGTCGCGCGATCATCCTCCTCGCAGTTGTCGGGAGGCAGAGGGTCGACGAACCAACCAATCGTGCCAGGCCCCTTGCACCTGAATTCTAATGAGGTTCATCTGGGTATATATGAGAGCTTAACCTCAGTCGAAGCCACGATTTTTCTGAGTTACCCGCTTGTCGTGAAGGTGAGTCCTCCTTTTTTTTTTTTTTTTATTTCTCTGTCAACGTCATTTCAACCAGTTCACCTCTGACATTGCTGTTAATTTCTCCTATATTTGACAAAAGCCGCGACTTTGGCGAATATTTGTTACTGGATTTAGGTAACATTATCACTAACTTATTTTATATTTATAACGCTGATTTTTTAATACGTTAATTGCCGCGATAGTCACCGATAATTGATGTTTTTAGAATAAATAAAATAAGACGCGCATCATCGATAGCAGAATTTTAAATAATTAAGTAATTAGATAGTGTCATAAAATATTTTAAGATTTATTATTTTATATTATTTTAAGATCATTTATTTTATATTTTGAGGGACATTTTATTGTAACATAATTTTTTAAGAAAGTTAAATATTTCGCCCCATAGATAAAACATACGAATTTTGCGTTGCAATGGTAATTAATATTCATTTTCATATTTTCACAATTAGATCAATGCTTATTAAAGTATCAAAATTTTGTAGTCTTTGTCATCGTTATCTCACGTTGTGTTGCAACGTGTTACAGTAAATAGTACACCGTACTTGAAGTATAACTTGTATAGCTTTATAGTAAGTACGTAATTCCAGTTAACGATAAGATGGTATCAATTACTATCGTTTCGGATAATCTATCGCAATAAATGAAACATGGAATTGGAAAAAGAGTTGTTTCTTACAATTTTGTAAAGCAATCAATCATGATTCGAAAGCATTTCTAACAAAAAAGACAATCGAGAGAAATACTTAGAATCTTCATGAAAACATCCATTGTTTCGTTGAAACTTTGCAAATTAATTAACAGTTGAATCAAGCCACGATTTGAGAATATTTCTAAGGTAATTCCATGCCTAGTCAACTGAAATCACATTCTTAAAATCTTCGTCACTACTTTTTCAAAATATGGGATACTTTTCCTTCGAACAGACACTGCAAACACTTCTACCAGCGAACTAAGTGTTCGACTACGCATAAAAATGGACGGATATTTATGTCAACTTTTCTCAACGATCTCTTTAAGCGATATTTGTACGAAGTCCCTGGAATTTTGTCGCGATCGTTGACACGTCACACGGTCTGTCGTTCTCTCCCTTCGTTTCCATTTTCTTTTATTCTTCTTCTCGATCCGCGACTCGAAGGTCAACCTGCGTAGGGTTCGGGTGAGTCGAAAAATTTCCAGTAGTCTCATATTCGTACCTAAGAATGCAAAAGAATAAGATTGCAAAATTCAATTGTTATTTTCTATTCTATTAGTTATCTGGTATAGAGCACGTTTGCACGTAGAATAATTAACACGTTGATTGTCATAACGGTTATCGGTTATTTCTGTTTCTACAAATATTTTAGTCTCGTTACATTTTTCCTTTTTCAGTCATTTTCGACTTGTCAGTAGTATTTTTACCAGCAAATTTATTAATTTCGTCCCAATTGTCAACGTATTAATCATTGTTGTCGTAATACTGTTTGTATGATTTGTATTAAGTAACAAGGACTTGGAATCAATCGATTAGATATCGCTGAGAATGTCGGTCACGTAAGATTAAGTGGAAGGTTATCGCCTATAGATTTTTTTTATGCTCGCGAGCTAATCATATCGACAAAGCACAGTATCTAAAGTGCACACCATACCTAACTTGCTGCATACCTATACAGCAGGAAGAACCTCGCAAGACAAAGAATAAGAGAACTAACTTAGTCTCTTCTTCTTCGATTCATTTCTAGAATACTGATTCGCGATCGTCAATGAAGATGCACCACTTGAATTACTTAATTCATATTGTTGTACCATTGGATCATAACAATTTAGAGTTAAAACATAAATGGTTTTAAAATTTTTAATTTAATCGAATTTTATTGCTAATCTTTTATGTTCAATGTAAAATACAGAATAAATCATAACTTATGACAGCTTAGGACAGAGATTAGAATGACATTTCAAGTAGTCTTGAGTAATATAAGAAAAGCGAATATATTGTCAGTCTAATTTTTGTATTTTCAATAATTTGCTTAGTATATCTAAAGATTGAATTGAGATTTTGGTGACTTTACTATCTACTATCCAAAACTGAATCAGATCGAATTTTTAAAACCATTCATTTCAAACCGTGAAAAGTGGCCATCATTTTCGAGGATATTTAACAGATGAAATTAATTTGTGCTTAATTTCTTCCATCAAAATATAAAAACCACATAAAAATACGCAGTCTAGTCACAATAAAATTTGACCACCTCTGCTACACAATATTTACATTCTCATTCACTCAAAAAGTGATAAAAAGTCCTGCGATTCCAGAATTCTTTCAAAAAAGGCCGACATAATAAATGTTATCGCGAAACGGCTTAAGCCATTGGTTCCAAGAGGAACAAAGTATCATAAAAAGACCAGCGGAATGTTAACAATACGAGTTATTATCTCGGTGAAAAAGAAGATTCACCGGGTATGGGTCCGCGGCGTTTGTATTCGCTGTACAGTCTGTGGAATAGTAGTCGAAGGACCCGATGCAGCCAGCATTTTAATTCGCGGTCCTACCTCTACCTCCGGTATCTTTCTTTCTATTTTTCGCAGTCCAGGACCATTATCTAGCTCTTTCATTTCAAATCCAAGGACGATCTCTGATCCGCTTTTATATATTTGTTCTTCGTTCTTCGTCCTGCTACTTTTTTATTTTTCAATGTCCAATTGTTATTTTGCGAGACAATGGCCTGCGAACAATTGATTTGATCGTGAATCAATTGTAAATAATTCTCGAAAATTAACGGCGAAGAATCGGATTTTTATTACTGGTGATAGTTAATCCTCTATCGATTTATAATTTATAATATAGTGAAAGTTACGTATTCATATACATATACTCTATGGTGCATAAATAATTGGACACTTAGTGCCTTATTTTATCAAAAAATTATTTAGTTTTCTTAGTTACGATTCTCCTATTAAATTGAATTAATTTTCTACATCTTATTATAACCAAGATAAATTCAAATATTCTTCTAAATGTAATCTGAAGCAAAGAGCATGAACTCAAGTTCTGTATTAATTTTTAATTAATAACTGACTGATTTTATAAGATTTCTATAAATTTCTGAAAGATGTCTCAACCTTGAACAAATGTACTTAAAGTTAGTGTCTCTTCAGTCACTTTAAATTATTGCTTTTTCATTTATAATTGATATTAGCTATTCTACTGTGTATCTTACAATTAAATTAAAAATATTCGTTCAGTTGTACTTGATCTATTTACAATAATTCAGAATTGTCCAAATATTTATTCAATAATGTATATTAGATAGTATACATTTCGAAAATATCACTATTTGTAATAATTATTAATTCCCAGATATTAAATAGGCACAACTCTTTTTCCTTTGATAAAGTAATTTTTTCCCTCATGAATAGAATTTTAGTTTATCTGTGATATAGAGCATTTTCGAAAATTTCTCAGTCTTGAAATTTTTATTCGTTCGTTATTTTGCAACGTCCTCGATGTCGACCAGCAAAGAAGTGAACTTCGGTTTTTACGAGCACGTTTCCGTAACTTGACTTCACGTTAATGACTTTTATCGATAAAGCAGACTTTAAAAAGAATATGTGACTTTTACAGTCCGGACCATTTCAGACGCGGACATCGCATAATATCGTCTTAATTTTCGGTCCTCGGGTTCGAAATTTTAAAAGATGCTTGAACTTTTAGTATTTTGTATATCGAGCCTCTTGCAAACTTGTTTTCGTCTCAATCCGAACGAAGACGTGGCTCGACGAATTTTTATGCGTGTATAAACAATTTTAAAGTTGCAACATTGTGCATTATTGCGACAAAATGCATGAAATATAAAAGAATATGTCAAATATTTAATCTAACACTCTCTGATATAAAATAATTTTTCCGTTTCTTTAATTACAGTCGTATTAATTGTATTTATAATTAATATGTGCATAAAAATCCGTAGTTAATTACAAAAAATTGATGCACTGACGATTTGAATTTTCTTTCAAATCTAGAATCCTTAAATTCTTTTCGATGTAAATGTTTTGTTAAACAACTTTCGAAAATATAAATAATTAGACTACCAAACGATGATATTCAGCATGAATGTAAGAAACAAAGCCTGAGCAAAAGTTCCTTATTGTTATTAAGGTATTTAATGCAAATTCAAGATTTCACAAACAGAATTTAAAAAATAGGATATGATCATTGTCAATTAATTCGGCAGATTTCGGCTGAAGAATGAAATGTTAGAAAACAAAGTAGTTGCTTACGTTCAAAAGAATTGGGCCGAAATTTAGGGAAGCTAAATAAAAAACGACGTAATTGGAAGACGAACGAAGTAAAAAGTATTATTCAAAGCTCGTCGCCAAACGTAAAAGAAAACGGTACGCGTCAACATAACAGTATTAAACCAACCGTGCAAGCGAATCGAGTTTAGTAAACGAGACGCGATCCATTCGATTGTCGAACGAGATTCCTCGCGTGAACAACCGACGAGTTCAAGATCAAGATCAAAATACAACGGGAACAACACGAGATTGTTCGGGGAAAAAACACTTCACAAAGATATTGCGGTATTTGCTTTGCTGGAAACCGGTCGGCTCGGATCGTTCACCGTTTGAAGAACGACGTGTTTCGATGAAACGGTCACTTTGCCCGCTATTCGGTACAGCTAATCAACCGACCGGTAGATCGTTCGTCTTTTAAAGACGTCTCGATACAGAATCAGCAGACGTTCGTACTGCCAAGCGCCGATTAACACGCGAAACTTGTTTCCAACAAGTTGCAATTTTTCAATACATGGATAACGTGTTTGCTGGAAGAATATTTAATTTGGCATAATTGGTGTATTGTTATAGCATAGTGAGTGAGATATTGGAACGTTCTGGCGAAGTATATTGATCAATTCGAACAAATTGCCACGGTGAAATTGTAGTTTAAATCTTTTTTACAGATTTCAAGATGTCATTAGGAAAGAATTTTCTAGTACTTCCCTTATTACTTGTGGTTCTTATCTATACGACAGGTAAACGCATTATAAAGATATTTCTGATAAAGCTAGAAAAACATTTTCAATGTTCGAAGTACAGTTATAGCGAAAAGCACAACTAAGCCAGTAATCACAGTATTTTACATAAATCCTTTTTTATTTTCGTTAATATTAAATGAACGTAATATTGTGTGCTTAAAACCAATGTTATAAATTCTTTAATATTGTAAATGAAAAATATTTGTAACTTTGAAAAGTTGTTTAGATTAGCATTAAATATTTAAGAACTAGTGGCATGTATTTTTAATGTACTTTAATGCGCAAGATTTACGTGAATTTTCTATACTGCTCTTCATCGTAAATGACGTGATTTCCAAAAGTTTCAGCAAACCAACCTCCGAGAATAGTTTGTTACTTCAGCAACTGGGCGATTTATCGTCCGGATGTCGGCAGTTACAAAATAGATGATATTCCGGCTGATTTGTGTACCCACCTCATTTACTCATTTATCGGGGTTAGCAATGTCACTTGGGAGGTACTTGTCTTGGATCCAGAACTAGACATTGATAAGGGCAATTTCTTAGCCTTCACCAATCTCAAATCTAAGTATCCTCATTTGAAAACCTCCGTGGCTATTGGTGGTTGGGGAGAAGGTGGCAGAAAATACAGTGCCCTGGTCAGCTCAAAAGAAAGGCGCGATACTTTCGTCAAAAGTATAGTTGGTGAGTAAAATGGTGGGAAATCTCAAGTTGTACAACAATTTTATTTTAATTATTTCTGTTACCGTCTTTACTATTTCATCAATATATTAGAAAAATACCGAGTGGCCTATTTATAACAATTATTAGTTTTAGATTTTAATATGGAATAAATATGTAGTTACAATTAATTAAACGTATAAATTATATATATATAATGTCCAAAATAAAAAAATAGATCAATTAAACACAATGCCACATAACATAAACCTCTATGTTTCTACTTGCTCGTGATGAGATTCTTTATTACTAGGAACTAAATTCGATAAAAATATAATCAAATATTTTATATATACAAATAATGAATCAAAGAAAAAAATAATCCTGAGCGAAAAATGTTGAACCGAACTAATATAGTTTTAGAAAAAAATGGTGAAAATTAGTTTTAAATGACAATTAAAAATTTAAAAGCTATTGTGTTTGAAAAAATTAATAAATAATAATTCAATGATGCACAGCATCCAACAAGTACATAAAGACTTGTTATTTTCAACGATAATATAACGAGAACTTTTTGCAAGTACAGCTAACAACCATAGAAAGGTTAATATCAGTTTTTTGTTTTTTTTTTTTTTCGAAAACACAAATATAAAATATGAAAGTAATATCCAATAGTGTTGTAATATTAATATAACATACGAGTTGGTTTTATATGAAACGTAACTCCTATGTTGCTATTATTTTTTTTCTTTTTTTTATCAGAATTCATAGATAAATATAGTTTTGACGGTTTGGATCTTGATTGGGAATATCCTGGCGCCTCTGACAGAGGTGGCAAATTCTCCGACAAGGACAATTTCTTCTACTTCGTCGAAGAATTGAGACGCGCTTTTAACAAAGAACACAAAGGATGGGAGCTAACTATAGCGGTACCATTGGCAAAATTCCGACTAGACGAAGGTTACCATGTACCAGAACTGTGCGAGTAAGTGAATTAATAAAATTTCTGTTATCGCGTTTGAGTAAAAGAATATTCTCATAGACTTATGGATGCCGTCCACGTAATGGCTTACGATCTTCGTGGCAACTGGGCTGGATTCGCTGATGTACATAGTCCACTTTATCGTCGACCGCACGATCAATGGGCATACGAGAAATTGAATGTGGTAAGAATTTCAAAAGATGTATGTTTTTACTATTAGACTTAATATCTATCCACATCACTGATAAGATAGCTCGAGATTTCCTCAAAGTAAAAAGTCTTTTCATATTTATTTACAGAAGCTAAATTTAATGTACATATGCCATGTCTGTTACAAATATTTATACAATTTTACATGTTTTCTGACAAGAGAAATATAATCTAAACAGAGATCCGTTTCAATTATCAATAGACTATGAATTTTTGCATGTAATGGAAAAAAATTATAGAAAATATTAAAATATACTAGGATTTTCTATAATATTTAGTATATAAAACAATTTTTCATTGATTTTTAATTACATGCTCAAAGATACGAATTTACATAAAAATTTACAGTTCAATTATCAAATATTGGAAGCTCAATTATCAAATGTAGATCTTTTCTTTATATGGTGGAAGGTATCATGTGAAAGATGTTAATGTTGAAGAAAATGAAGAAATCGATATTTTACTTATCATCGTATTCTAATAAATTCATTTTCTTATTACTGAAACAATTATCATTTACATAGTGCAGAAGGGGGGATACATCTTTGATTATATTTTATTTCAATTTATTAGGTTAAATTTAATAGTTCAATTATTTCGCCGTGTAATCTTGTAAATAAAAAGAGACCTAGGTGTACTATATTTTAGGTGTTTTATATATTTTTGCATATTATATGAATTTCTATGAATTTTTACATTTTTTAATCTCCCAATGATACGTAAATATCTACAGTTTATATGACTTTTGTTCTTAGAACGATGGTCTTCGACTTTGGGAGGAAAAAGGCTGTCCTGCTAAAAAACTGATCCTTGGAATTCCATTATATGGACGTACATTCACCCTTAGTTCAAGTAACACCAATTACGAGCCAGGCACTTACATTAATAAAGAGGCTGGTGGTGGTAATCCTGGGAACTACACGCAAGCTAAGGGATTCCTTTCTTACTACGAAGTACGATCAATAAATGTCAACTATTACATTTCTTATAGTTTTGTTCTTCGAAAATAATCGAAAATATCTGTTTGAAGATCTGTCAGAGCCTGCAAGCTCCAAGTAGTAACTGGACCCAAAAATTCGACAATATTGGCAAAGTTCCATACATGTATCAAGGTATATATGTACATACATATGTACGTGAGTCACAAAAATATTCTAACTATTCACTATGAACAATTGGTATTATTTTACAATATGAAGTGATATATGTTGAAATAAATGAGACTTGTTAATTAATTAGGTTAATTATTAAATTCTCGTTGACAAAAATTTTGAAATTTGCATTAGTAAATAACATTGATAATATTTAATCGTCAATAATCACAGGAACACAGTGGGTTGGTTATGAAAACGAAGAAAGTGTGAAATACAAAATCGATTTCTTAAAGAATTCTGGATATGGTGGCGCCATGGTTTGGGCCATCGACATGGACGATTTTCAAGGACTTTGCGGTCAAATTAATCCTCTGATGAATATCATTTACCAAGGCTTGAAAGGATATAACGTACCAAACAAAGACTTCCATACCACTCCTACAGTAAATAATTATTTTATTTTATTCGATATGTTAACAGTAATAATTCAATTAATTTGTAATCTAATATATCCTCACAAATCGTCATATACCAAAACACGAAATTATTGATTAACAGTTATCGATTACTGACATTTCTATTCTTATAAATGTGTTTCACTCTTGCTACGTTCTTTCTATCATTTTCACTTTAAGTAATATTTTTTTAATGATAATATACCTATATCTTATATTTTAACAAGACACGTATAGAAGAAGTTTTATTGGTATATACGATTTCCCGCTCGAATTCTATATTTAAAGTTCTTTTTCTTTTAATTTCCTCCTTACTTACTAAAATAAGAGCAAGATTATAATATAAAAATTCAAATATAAAATTCGTATAATCTTTATTTTTAAAAGTGAATAAATTTAAACAGAAATTCAATGTAGTATAAGAGGATCGTGGCAGGATTGAAATAACATGCATATCGTCGACAAACAGACTTGAGATAAAAGAAATGACTAGATAATATTGTAAAATACGCTTTCTTTACACTTTCTTTATTATAACGTTCGTCTTTTTTTAGCCTGATTGGGCAAAACCACCGAGTACCACGTCGTCAGATAATATTCAGACTACTCGAAGTACTCAATCTACTGTTCAATCTACTCCATCAATGAACAATCCCACTCAAAGTACTCAATCTACTTCATCTACGAAACAGCCTACTCAAAATACTCAGTCTAGTACTCAATCTACTCTACCTACGAAGAACCCTACTCAATCTACCTCATCTACTTCTTGCACTGCAGGAGAGGTAGATAAATCTGAATCTACCCAACAACCGATAAATGTTGGTGGCGAAGCGGAGAATATCGATTGTGAAAATGCTGATAAATTCATTCCGTCTAAAGACTGCCGCTTTGTAAGTACAAATGCTGAAGAATATAGTTAAAAAAGTTTTATTCAATAATATATTTTAGTAATATATATTTATATTTAATAACATATTTTTAATATGGTAACATTAATCTCATATATTTTATGTATTAACAATTTATAAATAATTTCATAAACTTGAAAAATTCTGTACATCGTGTACCTACGTACATACATATTTATATAATTTTTGTTCCAGTATTACGAATGTGCTCATGGGACACCAGTGAAGTTCACGTGCCCCAACAACTTAATTTGGAACACAAGGAACAATATCTGTGATTGGCCATTCAATGCTGATCGAGAAGAGTGCCGATTTGAATAAAATTTCGAGATTGGGACGCGTTGAAAAAATTTGATCGTGATATTTGAATGTGGGCCAAATAATCGCTACATCTTGCTACCGAAAGTGTGATATGCAGTAAATTACGACTATGTATTATCTTATTCATTCATATATCATAATCGTATGTTGTAAGACGTATCTGACGATGAATATTCAATAAACATCACGTCATTTATAAAAACAATTTACAAAATATCATGTTGTATCATTGATTAACTAGGATAGAAGAGACATCTAATGCTTTTCCGTGTCCTATGTTATGTTTTACATTTTTGTGTCACACTTTATCATATTCGAATTAGGCAGGTTTTACACCGTGGCACTATTAATAATAAGAATCAAAATCAGAAATTGTAAATAATGTTGTTACGTCCACACTGAAAATTATTTATTGAACTGAACATGAACGCTTTATTACTTGCAAAACTGTTCTTGAGAGACTTAATAATTAACTATAATATAATTATTTCCCAAATTAGCATTATATGCCACAAACGCTATATGTCACAGATGTAAACTAGCATTTAGTATATCTCAACAGAATTATAAGTTAAATCTAACCGTGTAAACGTAGTTTCACTTTGTAAAAAATATAGAAATTACAGTATTGTTGCCTTAAATAAATGGAAGCTATGAAACAATAAAACTGTAAAATTACTGATTACTGAATAGAAAAAGTGTTTTCTGAAGTATTGACAAAGAATATCACCTGCTGTGCAAAACTGACTTTACTTGAAGGTTGAGCAGGAAAAAAGTCATTATAAGTTGAAGCTTCATCGTGTGCACATCGACTGAAATTTCTAAGTAAGTGTTTAAATAATATTTTTGAATATTCTAATTGTTTAACATTATCTAATATTACTAATAATTTACTTGCAACAATTAAATAATAAATGCTGTAATGTTTCTAAGTGTTATTTAAAATTTTTAACCAATAATGTATAAGAATCTTGAACAATGTACTTAAGAAAATAATGACTTTGACTTATTAAATGAAATGATTAATTTAATTGTTTAATCGTAATGTAATAGTTGTAAAAATTATTAAACAATGTCTATAAATAGTGTAGAAATAATTTAATTGTTTTAAATGAATTATTCAAACTGTAAAATAATGCATTTCAATGATATTTTTGTATATTAACAATTTTAACTATTTACTTATAACATTTGAATCAGCGATTGAATTCCCAAACATTATTTTATAGATTCAGTAATTCATTTATAATAATTAAATTATTTTATTTGCAATAACGGAAAAGATAGTTAGATATTTATTCCTGTCCGAAACAATAAACGAGCGAAAAATTTTTATACGTTGCGCTTATGTGTTACTCTGAAACGATGATGACTGCTTAACTTGATTTTTGACTACATAACTTTTCTCTACATAAATTTCTATTTAATATACATATCAATGCAGTTATAATATAAAAATTGATATCATGTAAATTTAATTTTAGCCAATAAAAATTTAATAAATTATTACATTTAACATTGTAACATAATCATGAAAGAGCAATTTTGCGATAAAAATGTAAAAACTATTAAATTATTGATTAGTATAATAAAAAAACTGTTCTTCGAAATACTAAAAAATTATCAATTGTTTCTGATCACTGTCGACCAAAACATTACATTAACTTTGAGCGGTACGGAAACTCATTACCAATTAAACTTCCGTCCATGTGCACCTCGACCAAATTTTAGAAGTAAATTTTCAAATAATATTTCTGAATATTCTAATTGTTTAAACCTTATTTAATATTCCTAATAATTTACTTGCAATAATTAAATAATAAATTCACTTTTATAATTGTTTAAACATTATCTAATATTTGTAATAATTTATTTGTAATAATTAAACAACAAATTCCCTTTTATAACATTTCCATCAACTATTTAAAATTTTTAATCTATCATTTGTAGCGATCGAGTCACTAATATGTTTCTGCGAAATTTTAATAAACTGTTCTTCGTCGATCGATTAACGCAGGTATATTTCGGTCGATACGGAAATAAGAGCTCAGTATAAATCGACGTTTCGTCGCGTACGCACCGACGAAAATTTTAGAAGTAAATTTTCAAATAATATTTCTGAATATCTTATTTGATTAAACATTATCTAATATTTCTAATAATTTACTTGCAACAATTAAAGAATATATTCTCTTTTATAACAGTTTAAACATTATCTAATATTTCTAACAATTTACTTGCAACAATTAAACAATAAATTCTGCTTTATAATTGTTTAAACATTATCTAATATTTCTAATAATTTATTTGTGATAGTTAAACAATGAATTCTCTTTTATAACATTTCCAACAACTATTTAAAATTGATCATTTGTAGCGATCGAGTCACTAATACGTTTCTACGAAATTTTAATAAACTGTTTTTCGTCGAACGATTAACGCAGGTATATTTCGGTCGATACGGAAATAAGAGCTCAGTATAAATCGACGTTTCGTCGCGTACGCACCGACGAAAATTTTAGGAGTAAATTTCCAAATAATATTTCTGAATATTCTATTTGTTTAAACGTTGTGTAATATTTCTAATAATTTACTTGCAACAATAAAACAATAAATTCATTTCTATAACATTTCTAAGTACTATTTAAAATTTTTAATTAATCATTTGTAGTTACCGAACCATTAAAACATATCTAAGAAATTTTAATTAATTGTTTCGCATCATTAACAAATTATTTTAATTACTTTCATAATTATTTAATTATTTTCATTATCATCATGATTATTTGAACTTTAGTACGAGATCAATTGCCATGACTTGTATCGTAGTCAAGATATATTTTGATAGTAACCATGCTTTAATAATTAACATAATATAACGTTATATTTCTGCATGTACATAGATATATTATTATAACAATACTATTGCTATTTAAATATTATTTGAAACTTTCTGTATTTCTTTTTGAATCTATAATGAGGAAAATAATTTAGTCTTTAGTATTAATTTGTCAAACATGAATATTTATTCAATATCTTAAATTAGTCATTAAATTAATCAAACAACTGTGCCTCATTTTATGAATACCTTTTCTTTTTCCAACAAATTACTTAAATTCAATACTCGTGTCATAAATATATAAAACAGTACTAATTTACAATACATTACAATGAGACCCGTGCGTAGTCACCTCCACGTGGTGGGTCTTGGTAATTGATATCGTTTTAAAAACATTAAAGTTTGTGAAACTACTGTTTGTAAAACGATATCAAGCTAAGAACTACGCAACCTACAGTTCAATTTAGACCGTGCAAATTTCTTTCCTTTCGTTATTCCACGGTTTAAACTGAACTGTAGGTACAATTAGTTGATAAGTAAACTATTGGGCCCCCAGCGGGCCACCGATGGACGACGAGGGATTTCGCAAAGACATCGTGGGATGCGTGCGTCTTAATTTTAAGTTGCGTGCGTCTTAATTTTAGTTATGTATTGTATGAATGTATGTATTGTATGTATTGTATGTATTGTATGCATTGTATGTATTGTATGTATTGTATGATTGTGTGATTGTGTGATTGTATGTACTGTATATATTGTATGTATCGTATGATTGTATGATTGCATGATTCTATGTATCGTATGTATTGTATGATTATATGTATTGTATGATTGTATGTATTGTATGATTGAATGATTGTTGTGTGGACAATTAGTTGATAAGTATAACTATTAAGCCACCGATAGACGACGGGGGATCTCGCAAGACATCGTGGAATGCGTGCGTCTTAGCTTTAAGTTGCGTGCGTTTAGTTTTAGTTAATTATAAGATAGTTAACATTTGTAAATTCACTGTGAGCGCATTCTGTACAAAGACGCGTTCATCTAACTCGAGATGAAATTAGGAATCCCTCCTCTCCTCTCTTCTTTCGTTCGTTGTTATTATCGTTACTGATATTGCACCAGAGTGGAGATACCAACTTTCGCTGTTAGTGTCAGATTGGGGAACTGCAGCCTCGTCCGTATGGACGAGGTGAGGTTCTTGTGGTCTAGTTCCTTTGTAATACGACTCAGCGGTTCTTCGGAACCCCACTGTGTCGTCGGGGGTTGCGCTGGACTACTTGCCTCTAAGTGCTCGAACCTCGATTTGGCACACCGGCAACGAAAGTTGGTATCTCTACTCTAGTACACTGATTTCATTTCGCGTTATATCCTTTGCGAAGCACGATATTGAAGCGTGTCGATAGTTTCGTATTCCTTATTTCGTTCAAAGTTCGATAAACGTGTCTTTGATATAAAATGCGCTGTTTTAGGGCTGCGAATTATTGTACAATTATTGTGTAACTTTCATGTTAGACAAGTGTGTGGTTAGTGTGAAAGGCTACGAGTGATTGCGATAAATTGTATTCGTATGTATTGTATGATTGTATGTATTGCGTTATTGTATAATTGTGCGATCGTTGTTCGGAAGACAGAGTTCCATAGTTCAATTTCATAGATGCGCTTTAGAGTTAAGATTTAGACTTAAGTTTGAGATTGAACTATGGAACGTCTATCTCCTTTTTGCGTAAACCCGGGCCAAGTAGAATAAAACACTCGGTATTCATTAAGTTGAATACCGAGATGATTGAATGTAATGGAGGGTGGATGGGACTAGGGCCCGGGCGGGTCTCGTGCGTAGTCACCTCCTCGTGGTGAGACCTGGTAATTGATAGCGTTTTACAAACTTCAATGTTTCTAAAACGATATCAAGCTAAGAACTACGCGACCTACAGTTCAGTTTATATCGAGCAAATTCCCTTTGATACTCTACTTTACGATATAAACTGGACAGTAGGAATAATTAGTTCATAAGTAAATCATTAGAAAAACCAATAGAGTAAAATCCTCTCCTAATAAAAAACATATAGCCACAAGTAACATATCGTACCCGATTGAAGTAAATTCGTGAAACCTCCGTATTAGAAGACACGCCAGACTAATAACCGTGTCGTGCCACCTCCTCGATTGTCATCTGCTCCTGATACAAAAGTCGAAACATTAGCGAGAAGGAGCTTCTGGTTATCGAGATATGGCAGCTTGAATTTCTTTCGAGTTACCTCTGTAACAAGAGAGCGGCAGTGGGCGGGGCATTGTCGTGCCACCTCCTAGATTGTCATGTGCTCCTGATACAATATTCGAAATTTCAGGAAGAAAGAGCTCCTGGTTCTCGAGATACAGCAGCTTGAATTTCTTTCGAATTACCTCTGTAACAGGAGAACGACAGTAGCCGGGGCATTGTCGTGCCACCTCCTAGATTGTCATGTGCTCCTGATATGATATTCGAAATTTCAGCGAGAACGAGCCTATGGTTCTCGAGATGTTACAGCTTGAATTTCTTTCGACTTACCTCTGTAACAGGAGAATGGTAGTAGGCGGGGCTTTGTCGTGCCACCTCCTAGATTGTCATGTGCACCTGATACAATATTCGAAATTTCAGCGAGAACGAGTTCCTGGTTCTCGAGATATTACAGCTTGAATTTCTTTCGACTTACCTCTGTAACAGGAGAACGGCAGCAGCCGGGGCATTGTCGTGCCACCTCCTAGATTGTCATGTGCTCCTGATACAATATTCGAAATTTCAGCGAGAACGAGCTCCTGGTTCTCGAGATACAGCAGCTTGAATATCTTCCGAGTTACCTCTGTAACAGGAGGACGGCAGTACCCGGCGCATTGTCGTGCCACCTCCTAGATTGTCATGTGCTCCTGATACAGTATTCGAAGTTTCAGCGAGAACGAGGTCCTGGTTCTCGATATATAGCAGCATGAATTTCTTTCGAATTACCTCTGTAACAGGAGAACGGCAGTAGCCGGGGCATTGTCGTGCCACCTCCTAGATTGTCATGTGCTCCTGATACAATATTAGTAATTTCAGCGAGCACGAGTCTCTGGTTCTCGAGATATTACAGCTTGAATTTCTGTCGAATTACCTCTGTAACACGAGAGCCGCAGTTGGGGGCATTGTCGTGCCACCTCCTAGATTGTCATGTGCTCCTGATACAATATTCGAAATTTCAGCGAGAACGAGGTCCTGGTTCACGGGATATTGCAGCATTAATTTCTATAGAATTACCTCTGTAACAGGAGAACGGCAGTAGCCAGGCCTTTGCCCTGCCACCTCCTAGATTGTCATGTGCCCCTGATACAATATTCGAAATTACAGCGAGAACGACGTCCTGGTTCACGATATATAGCAGCATGAATTTCTTTCGAATTACCTCTGTAACAGGAGAGCGGCAGTGGGCGGTTAATTGTCGTGCCACCTCACAGATTGTTATGTGCTCCTGATACAATATTCGAAATTTCAGCGTGAACGAGCCTATAGTTCTCGAGATATTACAGCTTGCATTTCTTTCGACTTACCTCTGTAACAGGAGAACGGCAGTAGCCGGGGCATTGTCGTGCCACCTCCTAGATTGTCATGTGCTCCTTATACAATATTCGAAATTTCAGCGAGAACGAGCTCCTGGTTCTCGAGATATTACACCTTGAATTTCTCTCGAAATTACCTCTGTAACAGGAGAACGGCAGTAGCCGTGGCACTGCCGTGCCACCTCCTAGATTGTCATGTGCTCCTGAAAGAATATTCGAAATTTCAGCGAGAACGAGCTCCTGGTTCTCGAGATACGGCAGCTTGAATTTCTTTCGAATTACCTCTGTAACAGAAGAACGGCAGTACCCGGGGCTTTGTCGTGCCACCTCCTAGATTGCCATGTGCTCCTGCTACAATATACGAAATTTCAGCGAGAACGAGCATCTGGTTCTCGAGATATTACAGCTTGAATTTCTTTCGAAGTTACCTCTGTAACAGAAGAACGGCAGTAGCTGGGGCATTGTCGTGCCACCTCCTAGATTGTCATGTGCTCCTTATAGAATATTCGAAATTTCAGAGAGAACGAGTTCCTTGTTCACGAAATATTGCAGCATGTATTCCTTTCGAATTACCTCTGTAACAGGAGAACGGCAGTAGACGGGGCTTTGTCGTGCCACCTCCTAGATTGTCATGTGTTCCTGATACAATACTCGAAATTCCAGCGTGTACGAGCTCCTTGTTCTCGAGATACAGCAGCTTGAATTTCTTTCGAGTTACATCTGTAACAGAAGAACGGCAGTAGGCGGAGCATTGTCGTGCCATCTCCTGGATTGTCATGTGCTCCTGATACAAAATTCGAAATTTCGGCGAGAACGAGCTCCTGGTTCTCGAGATATTACAGCTTGAATTTCTTTCGAATTACCTCTGTAACAGGAGAGCGGCAGATGGCGGAGCATTCTCGTGCCACCTCCTAGATTGTCATGTGCCCCTGATACAATATTCGAAATTACAGCGAGAACGACGTCCTGGTTCAAGATATATAGCAGCATGAATTTCTTTCGAATTACCTCTGTAACAGGAGAGCGGCAGTTGGCGGTTAATTGTCGTGCCACCTCATAGATTGTCATGTGCTCCTGATACAATATTCGTAGTTTCAGCGTGCACGAGACTCAGGTTTTCGAAACAATGCGGCTTGAATTACTTTTGATGTTGCCTGTGTAACAGGAGAACGGCAGTAGCCGGGGCATTGTCGTGCCACCTCCTAGATTGACATGTGCTCCTGATACAATATTCGAAATTTCAGCGTGAACGAGCCTATGGTTCTCGAGATAATACAGCTTGCATTTCTTTCGAATTACCTCTGTAACACGAGAGCCGCAGTTGGGGGCATTGTCGTGCCACCTCCTAGATTGTCATGTGCTCCTGATACAATATTCGAAATTTCAGCGAGAACGAGCTCCTGGTTCTCGAGATACAGCAGCTTGAATTTCTTCCGAGTTACTTCTGTAACAGGAGAACGACAGTAGCCGGGGCATTGTCGTGCCACCTCCTAGATTGTCATGTGCTCCTGATACGATATCCGAAATTTCAGCGAGAACGAGCCTATGGTTCTCGAGATGTTACAGCTTGAACTTCTTTCGACTTACCTCTGTAACAGGAGAACGGTAGTAGGCGGGGCTTTGTCGTGCCACCTCCTGGATTGTCATGTGCTCCTGATACAATATTCGAAATTTCAGCGAATCGGGCTCCTGGTTCTCGAGATATTACAGCTTGAATTTCTTTCGACTTACCTCTGTAACAGGAGAACGGCAGCAGCCGGGGCATTGTCGTGCCACCTCCTAGATTGTCATGTGCTCCTGATACAATATTCGAAATTTCAGCGAGAACGAGCTCCTGGTTCTCGACTTACACCAGCTTGAATTTCTTTTGATTTACCTCTGTAACAGGAGGACGGCTGTAGCCGGGCATTGCCGTGCCACCTCCTAGATTGTCATGTGCTCCTGATACAATATTCGTAATTCCTGCGAGCACGAGTCTCCGGTTCTCGAGATATTGCAGCTTGAATTTCTTTCGATGTTACCTCTGTAACCGGAGAACGGCAGTAGGCGGGGCATTGTCGTGCCACCTCCTCGATTGCCATGTGCTTCTGATACGATATTCGAAATTTCGCTGAAAACGAGCTTCTGGTTCTCAGGATAATACAGCTTGAATTTCTTTCGAAGTTTCCTCTTTAACAGGAGGACGGCAGTAGCCGGGGCATTGTCGTCCCACCTCCTAGATTGTCATGTGTTCCTGATACAATACTCGAAATTTCAGCGAGAACGAGCTCCTGGTTGTCGAGATACAGCAGCTTGAATTACATTTGATGTTGCCTGAGTAATAGGAGAACGGCAGTAGGCGAGGCATTGTCGTGCCACCTCCTGGATTGTCATGTGCTCCTGATACAATATTCGAAATTTCAGCGAGAACGAGCTCCTGGTTGTCGCGATACAGCAGCTTGAATTACTTTTGATGTTGCCTGTGTAACAGGAGAACGGCAGTAGCCGGGGCATTTTCCTGCCACCTCAGAGATTGTCATGTGCACCTGATACAATATTCGTAATTTCAGCGAGCACGAGAGTCTGGTTCTCGAGATAATCCGGCTTGAATTACTTTTGATGTTGCCTGTGTAATAGGAGAACGGCAGTAGGCGAGGCATTGTCGTGCCACCTCCTGGATTGTCATGTGCTCCTGATACAATATTCGAAATTTCAGCGAGAACGAGCCTATGGTTCTCGAGATATTACAGCTTGAATTTCTTCGGAGTTACCTATGTAACAGGAGAACGGCAGTAGCCGGGGCATTGTCGTGCCACCTCCTAGATTGTCATGTGCTCCTGATACAATATTCGAAATTTCAGCGAGAACGAGCTCCTGGTTTTCGAGATACAGCAGCTTGAGTTTCTTCCGAGTTACCTCTGTAACAGGAGAACGACAGTAGCCGGGGCATTGTCCTGCCACCTCAAAGATTGTCATGTGCTCCTGATACAATATTCGTAATTTCAGAGAGCACGAGGCTCTGGTTCTCGAGATAATCCGGCTTGAATTACTTTTGATGTTGCCCGTGCAATAGCAGAACGGCAGTAGGCGAGGCATTGTCGTGCCACCTCCTGGATTGTCATGTGCTCCTGATACAATATTCGAAATTTCAGCGAGAACGAGCCTATGGTTCTCGAGATATTACAGCTTGAATTTCTTCGGAGTTACCTCTGTAACAGGAGAACGGCAGTAGCCGGGGCATTCTCGTGCCACCTCCTAGATTGTAATGCGATCCTGATACAATATTCGAAATTTCAGCGAGAACGAGCCTATGGTTCTCGAAGTATTACAGCTTGAATTTCTTTCGACTTTCCTCTGTAACAGGAGAACGGCAGTAGCCGGGGCATTGTCGTGCCACCTCCTAGATTGTCATCTGCTCCTGATACAATATTCGAAATTTCAGCGAGAACGAGCTCCTGGTTCTTGAGATACAGCAGCTTGAATTTCTTTCGTAGTACCTCTGTAACAGAAGAACGGCAGTAGGCGGGGAACAGTCGTGCCACCTCCTCGATTGTCATGTGCTCCTGATACAATATTCGAAATTTCAGCGAGAACGAGCTCCTGGTTCTCGAGATATTACAGCTTGAATTTCTTTCGAAATTACCTCTGTAACAGGAGAACGACAGTAGCCGGGGCATTGTCGTGCCACCTCCTTGATTGTCATGTGCTCCTGGAAAATATTCGAAATTTCAGCGAGAACGAGCCTATGGTTCTCGAGATATTACAGCTTGCATTTCTTTCGTCTTACATCTGTAACAGGAGAACGGCAGTAGCCGGGGCATTGTCGTGCCACCTCCTAGATTGTCATGTGCTCCTGATACAATATTCGAAGTTTCAGCGAGAACGAGCTCCTGGTTCTCGAGATACAGCAGCTGGAGTTTCTTCCGAGTTACCTCTGTAACAGGAGAACGACAGTAGCCGGGGCATTGTCCTGCCACCTCAAAGATTGTCATGTCCTCCTGATACAATATTCGTAATTTCAGCGAGCCCAAGACTCTGGTTCTCGAGATAATCCGGCTTGAATTACTTTTGATGTTGCCCGTGCAATAGCAGAACGGCAGTAGGCGAGGCATTGTCGTGCCACCTCCTGGATTGTCATGTGCTCCTGATACAATATTCGAAATTTCAGCGAGAACGAGCCTATGTTTCTCGAGATATTACAGGTTGAATTTCTTCGGAGTTACCTCTGTAACAGGAGAACGGCAGTAGCCGGGGCATTCTCGTGCCACCTCCTAGATTGTAATGTGATCCTGATACAATATTCGAAATTTCAGCGAGAACGAGCCTATGGTTCTCGAGATATTACAGCTGGAATTTCTTTCGACTAACCTCTGTAACAGGAGAACGGCAGTAGCCGGGGCATTGTCGTGCCGCCTCCTAGATTTTCATGTGCTCCTCATACAATATTCGAAATTTCAGCGAGAACGAACCTATGGTTGTCGAGATATTACAGCTTGAATTTCTTTCGACTTTCCTCTGTAACAGGAGAACGGCAGTAGCCGGGGCATTGTCGTGCCACCTCCTAGATTGTCATGTGCTCCTGGAAAATATTCGAAATTTCAGCGAGAACGAGCCTATGGCTCTCGAGATATTGCAGCTTGCATTTCTTTCGTCTTACATCTGTAACAGGAGAACGGCAGTATCCGGTGCATTGTCGTGCCACCTCCTAGATTGTCATGTGCTCCTGATACAGTATTCGAAATTTCAGCGAAACGAGCTCCTGGTTCTCGAGATATTACAGCTTGAATTTCTTTCGACTTACCTCTGTAACAGGAGAACGGCAGTAGCCGGGGCATTGTCGTGCCGCCTCCTAGATTTTCATGTGCTCCTCATACAATATTCGAAATTTCAGCGAGAACGAACCTATGGTTGTCGAGATATTACAGCTTGAATTTCTTTCGACTTTCCTCTGTAACAGGTAAACGGCAGTAGCCGGGGCATTGTCGTGCCACCTCCTAGATTGTCATGTGCTCCTGGAAAATATTCGAAATTTCAGCGAGAACGAGCCTATGGTTCTCGAGATATTGCAGCTTGCATTCCTTTCGTCTTACATCTGTAACAGGAGAACGGTAGTAGGCGGGGCTTTCTCGTGCCACCTCCTGGATTGTCATGTGCTCCTGATACAATATTCGAAATTTCAGCCAAACGAGCTCCTGGTTCTCGAGATATTACAGCTTGAATTTCTTTCGACTTACCTCTGTAACAGGAGAACGGCAGCAGCTGGGCATTGTCGTGCCACCTCCTAGATTGTCATGTGCTCCGGATACAATATTCGAAATTTCAGCGAGAACGAGCTCCTGGTTCTCGACTTACACCAGCTTGAATTTCTTCCGAGTTACCTCTGTAACAGGAGAACGGCAGTAGCCGGGGCATTGTCGTGCCACCTCCTAGATTGTCATGTGCTCCTGATACANAACGAGCTCCTGGTTCTTGAGATACAGCAGCTTGAATTTCTTTCGAATTACCTCTGTAACAGAAGAACGGGAGTAGGCGGGGCACACTCGTACCACCTCCTCGATTGTCATATGCTCCTGATACAATATTCGACATTTCAGCGATAACGAGTTCCTGGTTCACGAGATATTGCAGCAAGAATTTCTTTCGAATTACATCTGTAACAGGAGAACGGCTGTAGCCGGGGCATTGTCGTGCCACCTCGTCGATTGCCATGTGCTCCTGATACAATATTCGAAATTTCAGCGAAAACGAGTTCCTGGTTCATGGTATATTGCAGCATGAATTTCTTTCGAGTTACCTCTGTAACAGGAGAACGGTAGTAGGCGGAGCTTTGTCGTGCCACCTCCTAGATTGCCATGTGCTCCTGATACAATATTCGAAATTTCAGCGAGAACGAGCATCTGGTTCTTGAGATATTACAGCTTGAATTTCTTTCGAAGTTTCCTCTGTAACAGGAGAACGGCAGCAGCCGGGGCATTGTCGTGCCACCTCCTAGATTGTCATGTGCTCCTGATACAATATTCGAAATTTCAGCAAGAACTAGGTCCTGGTTCACGAGATATTGCAGCATGAATTACTTTCGAATTACCTCTGTAACAGGAGAACGGTAGTAGGCGGAGCTTTGTCGTGCCACCTACTAGATTGTCATGTGTTCCTGATACAACACTCGAAATTTCAGCGAGAACGAGCACCTGGTTCTCGAGATACAGAAGCTTGAATTTCCTCAGAATTAACTCTGTAAAAGAAGAACGGCAGTAGACGGGGCATTGTCGTGCCACCTCCTGGATTGTCATGTGCTCCTGATACAATATTCGAAATTTCAGCGAGAACGAGCCTATGGTTCTCGAGATATTACAGCTTGAATTTCTTTCGAAATTACCTCTGTAACAGGAGAACGTCAGTAGCCAGGGCATTGTCGTGCCACCTCTTCGATTGTCATGTGCTCCTGATACAATATTCGAAATTTGAGCGAGAACGAGCCTATGGTTCTCGAGATGTTACAGCTTGAATTTCTTTCGACTTACCTCTGTAACAGGAGAACGGCAGTAGGCGGGGCTTTGTCGTGCCACCTCCTAGATTGTCATGTGCTCCTGATACAAAATTCGTAATTCCAGCGAGCACGAGTCTCCGGTTCTCGAGATAATACAGCTTGAATTTCTTTCAAAGTTACCTCTGTAACAGGAGAACGGCAGTAGGCGGGGCATTGTCGTGCCACCTCGTCGATTGCCATGTGCTCCTGATACAATATTCGAAATTTCAGCGAAAACGAGTTCCTGGTTCATGGTATATTGCAGCATGAATTTCTTTCGAGTTACCTCTGTAACAGGAGAACGGCAGCAGCCGGGGCATTGTCGTGCCACCTCCTAGATTGTCATGTGCTCCTGATACAATATTCGAAATTTCAGCGAGAACGAGTTCCTGGTTCACGAGATATTGCAGCATGTATTTCTTTCGAATTACCTCTGTAACAGGAGAACGGTAGTAGGCGGAGCTTTGTCGTGCCACCTCCTAGATTGTCATGTGTTCCTGATACTATACTCGAAATTTCAGCGAGAACTTGCTCGTGGTTCTCGAGATACAGCAGCTTGAATTTCTTTCGAAATACCTCTGTAACAGAAGAAGGGCAGTAGGCGGGGCATTGTCGTGCCACCTCCTCGATTGTCATGTGCTCCTGACACAATATTCGAAACTTCAGCAAGGACGTGGTCCTGGTTCACAAGATATTGCAGCATGAATTTCTTTCGAATTACCTCTGTAACAGGAGAACGGCAGTAGCCGGGGCTCTGTCGTGCCACCTCCTAGATTGTCATGTGCTCCTGATACAAAATTAGTAATTTCAGCGAGCAGGAGTCTCTGGTTCTCGAGATATTACAGCTTGAATTTCTTTCGAATTTACCTCGGTAACAGGAGAACGGCAGTAGCCGGGGCATTGTCGTGCCACCTCCTAGATTGTCATGTGCTCCTGATACAATATTCGAAATTTCAGCGAGAAAGGGCCCATGGTTCTTGAGAAAGTGCAGCTTGAATTTCTTTCGAATTTATCACTGTAACAGGAGAACGGCAGCAGCCGGGGCATTGTTGTGCCACCTCCTAGACTGTCATGTGCTCCTGATACAATATTCGAAATTTCAGCAAGAACGAGCTCCTCGTTCACGAAATATTGCAGCATGAATTTCTTTCAAATTACCTCTGTAACAGGAGAACGGCAGTTGGCGGTGCATTGTCGTGCCACCTCATAGATTGTCATGTGCTCCTGATACAATATTCATAATTTCAGCGAGCAGGAGACTCTGGTTCTCGAGATAATACAGCTTGAATTACTTTTGATGTTGCCTGTGAAACAGGAGAACGACAGTAGACGAGGCATTGTCGTGCCACCTCCTAGATTGTCATTTGCTCCTGATACAATACTCGAAATTTCAGCGAGAACGAGCATCTGGTTCTCGAGATACAGCAGCTTGAATTTCTTTCGAATTACCTCAGTAACAGGAGAACGGCAGTAGCCGGGGCTTTGTCCTGCCACCTCCTGGATTGTCATGTGCCCCTGCTGCAATATACGAAATTTCAGCGAGAACGAGCATCTGGTTCTCGAGATATTACAGCTTGAATTTCTTTCGAAGTTATCTCTGTAACAGGAGAGTGGCAGTAGCCGGGGCATTGTCGTGCCACCTCATATATTGTCATGTGTTCCTGATACAATATTCGTAATTTCAGCGAGCACGAGACTCCGGTTCTCGAGATAATACAGCTTGAATTACTTTTGATGTTGCCTGTGTAACAGGAGAATGGCAGTAGGCGAGGCATTGTCGCGCGACCTCCTGGATTGTCATGTGCTCCTGATACAAAATTCAAAATTTCAGCGAAAACGATCTCCTGGTTCTCGAGATATTACAGCTTGAATTTCTTTCGAGTTACCTCTGTAACAGGAGAACGGCAGTAGCCGGGGCTTTGTCCTGCCACCTCCTAGATTGTCATGTGCTCCTGATACAGTATTCGAAATTTCAGCGAGAACGAGCATCTGGTTCTCGAGATATTACAGCTTGAATTTCTTTGGAAATTACCTCTGTAACAGAAGAACGGCAGTAGGCGGGGCATTGTCGTGCCACCTCCTAGATTGTCATGTGCTCCTGATACAATATTCGAAATTTCAGCGAGAACGAGGTCCTGGTTCACGAGATATTGCAGCATGAATTTCTTTCGAATTACCTCTGTAACAGCAGAACGGTAGTAGGCGGAGCTTTGTCGTTCCACCTCCTAGATTGTCATGTGTTCCTGATACAATACTCGAAATTTCAGCGAAAACGAGCTCCTGGTTCTCGAGATACAGCAGCTTGAATTTCTTTCGAATTACCTCTGTAACAGAAGAACGGCAGTAGGCGGGGCATTGTCGTGCCACCTCCTCGATTGTCATGTGCTCCTGATACAATATTCAAAATTTCAGCGAGAACGAGGTCCTGGTTCACGAGATATTACAGCTTGAATTTCTTTCGACGTTACCTCTGTAACAGGAGAGTGGCAGTAGCCGGGGCATTGTCGTGCCACCCCCTAGACTGTCATGTACTCCTGATACAATATTCGAAATTTCAGCGAGAACGAGTTCCTGGTTCACGAAATATTGTGGCATGAATTTCTTTCGAATTACCTCTGTAACAGGAGAACGGCAGTAGGCGGGGCATTGTCGTGCCACCTCCTCGATTGTCATGTGCTCCTGATACAATATTCGGAATTTCAGCGAGAACGAGGTCCTGGTTCTCGATATATTACAGCTTGAATTTCTTTCGAAGTTACCTCTGTAACAGGAGAACGGCAGTAGCCGGGGCTCTGTCGTGCCACCTCCTAGATTGCCATGTGCTCCTGCTACAATATTCGAAATTTCAGCGAGAACGAGCATCTGGTGCTCGAGATATTACAGCTTGAATTTCTTTCGACTTACCTCTGTAACAGGAGAGCGGCAGTAGGCGGGGCATTGTCGTGCCACCTCCTAGATTGTCAAGCTCTCCTGATACAATACTCGAAATTTCAGCGAGAACGAGCCTCTGGTTCTCGAGATATTACAGCTTGAATTTCTTTCGAAGTTACCTCTGTAACAGGAGAGCGGCAGTTGGCGGGGCATTGTCGTGCCACCTCCTAGATTGTCATGTGCTCCTGATGCAATATTCGAAATTCCAGCGAGTCCGAGGTCCTGGTTCACGATATATAGCAGCATGAATTTCTTTCGAATTACCTCTGTAACAGGAGAACGGCAGTAGCCGGGGCATTGTCGTGCCACCTCCTAGATTGTCATGTGCTCCTGATACAATACTCGAAATTTCAGCGAGAACGAGCCTCTGGTTCTCGAGATATTACAGCTTGAATTTCTTTCGAAGTTACCTCTGTAACAGGAGAACGGCAGTAGCCGGGGCTCTGTCGTGCCACCTCCTAGATTGCCATGTGCTCCTGCTACAATATTCGAAATTTCAGCGAGAACGAGCATCTGGTGCTCGAGATATTACAGCTTGAATTTCTTTCGAAGTTACCTCTGTAACAGGAGAATGGCAGTAGCCGTGGCATTGTCGTGCCACCTCCTAGATTGTCATGTGCTCCTGATACAATGTTCGAAATTTCAGCGAGAACGAGCCTCTGGTTCTCGAGATATTGCAGCATGAATTTCTTTCGAATTACCTCTGTAACAGGAGAACGGCTGTAGCCGGGGTTTTGTCGTGCCTCCTCCTTGATTGTCATTTGCTCCTGATACCTTATTCGAAATTTCAGCGAGGATGAGCTGCTGGTTCTCGAGATATTCCCTCTTGAAGTTGTTTCGATATACCTCTACATTAGGAGACCCGCGGTAGGTAGGGCCTTTCCATGCCACCTCTTGGATGGTTATATGCATCAACTAGTACAAAATACGAAATTTCAGCGAGAAACACCTTCTGGTTGTGGAGATATACCAGCTTGAATTTTTTTCGAAGAATCTCTGTATCAGGAATACCGCTCGTCGGATGTCCATGTTTTGCCATGTCGTCGGGGTTGATGTATTCCGGATGCACATGGTTTTCAGATGATCTTTAAGGGAATATCTCATGGTGTAGGAAGTACTCTTCGACGTTTCGTTTTTTGTCAATAATTTACTTATTGATTAGTGATTCTTTGATGCCAGTTTGCTGTATCAAGTGAATGTTTTTGACTAGCTGAACGGTTGTGCAGTTCTTAGCTTGATATCGCTTTGTAATGTTTTATCTTTGGAAAGCGATTTCAATTACTAGTTCTCACCATTAGGTAGTTTACTACACTCGAGATCGTGGGCCCTAATTCGAAGGCTCCCACCTTCCTTCCGTGTCTGAGTATTCTGCTTAAGGAATGCCGAGTATTTATTGTACTTGTCTTTGTTGCGTAATGAGGTGACAGACGTTCGATTGCTCAGGTTTATACTTGAATGTAAAGTTTATCTCTGAAACACAGGGCTGAGTTTGAAGTATGGAATTTTGTCTCCTAAACAATGATCTCACGAACAGTAAATTCATCACTCATATTATCACAGAATAAATCGTAGATTATATACTGTTGCACTAGATCATACAATATATCGGAATAACTTGTAACCTTTGACACTAAAGATATAAGTGTAATGATGTTATACAATACTTGTATAGTAGTCCTACAATACTTAGCCCTCCCAGCACATTGTGTGTCAATGTTTCGTTTATTTCATTTTGGACGAAATATAGAAAACAATGCTACTAATAGAATAAGTGTCATTGTACAGTTTGTGTTTACAGGGATTAACTATCATGATTAACTAGACTCAAGCTGGACGCACACAACTTAATATTAAAACGCATGCATCCGACGGCATCCCATGTGATCGCGTAAGAATGATAGATAAGAGTTCTTATAGTTCACGTATTAACTAATTGTTCCAAAGTCCAATGTAGACCGTGAAATCAGTAGAGAATAAAAATTGACAAGATGTAGACTGGATTCTAGATTGCTTAGTTCTGTGTTTAATTCTTAGCTCGTTTTATAAATAGTAATATTCGAAGACATCGAAATTTTGTTTGCTTTTCAAATAATAGTATATCGAGACATTGATATTTGGAAAACGACAGCCACCACCTGGAGATAACTATGTACGGATCTACCTTAGTACATATAGTAAGATCCTTAGTAAATCGTACGGAGTTACGATTTACACTTATATTGAATTTAACAATTTCTTAAAAAAGGAAATGTATCTAAAATTGATATAATGATTAATTTAGGACACTGAAATAAATATTCTTGTTAAAAAATTGGTTAAAATACAAAATTATTTTCCTAATCATAAATTCAAAGAAAAATACTTAAAATATCTAATAATATTTAAATCACAATGGTATTGTTAAATTAATATTATTACTTATGTACACGCAGAAAGATAAAGTATATTACAGTAATTACTAAAGAATAGTTAATAAATACGAGCACGGCTCATAGCAATTACATTTGTATTCAATTTCAAATAATCATGATCAAGTATTAACACATTTATATACCTGTGGTAATGTGCTTTCCATACAGATCAAGATTAATCTAATTTTTCAGTCGTCAGTGATGTGGGGCAGTTGATAATTTCTGTTAATTTTTCGAGAAACAGTTTTTTTATTATACTAATCAATAATTTAATAATATTTGTATTTCTATCGCAAAGTTACACTTCTAATTTATTGCAATGTTAAATATAATTATTTATTAATCTTTTACCGGTTAAAACTAAATGTACACTTTCATTATATAAATTTTTAAGTTACTGCATTGATATACATTAAATAAAAATTTATTTAGAGAACATTTACGTAATCAAAAATCAAATTAAGTAGTGATTGTCGCTTTTGAATAATCGCACAATATATAAAAATTTGTTTATTGTTTTAGAGAGCAAGAAATATGTCTATTATGTATCTGTTCTTTTTTTGCGTTATTTTTAATAAAATAATTATAAATATATTATAAATAAATTATTCAAACTATGAAATAATGCGTGAAAGTATAAGGGAATTCAATCACTGATTTAATTACTATAAATTGTTAAATAATATGCGCAAATGCATTATGTTATAGGTTGAATGATTTATTTAAAACAATTAAATTATTTTATTTTTATAACATTTTTAAACATTATTTAATAATTTTCACAATCTTTCTATTACAATTAAATTAATTATTTTATTCAATAATTCTCGTCATTTGTCTTAAATAAATTGTTCAAGTCGATTGTTATAAATTATTAGTGAAAAATTAGTAGCGCCACAGACATCTCGTCGGTGAGTGTACTAAGGAACCAGTGATTTTTTTCTGTCGGTATTTCAGACTTTGAGACACGAAGTCTCATTTCATGTCAGGTCTATTCTGTCTTTAGTCAATGGTTGTATATTTTTTTTTTTTGTATTCTAAAAATATAATTACATCCGAAATATAATTTCGGCATTAAGTTTATAAATAATTTAAAACGTTCTACACATTGCTATTGAATGAAAAAATAAAATATTTTATTCTATAAGAGTAGCACTTGAACAATAAATACTTGAAATATTTAACCCATATTATATTTATAAAATAATTTTATAAGTAAGGAGAGAAAAAATACTTCTCGATGTTTATACCATGCAAAGTTTGTTTAAATAAATTTCACATATAATAATCATTTAAATGAATTTTATATTTATACACTATTTAAATGAATTTCATACTAAACATACAATATAACAATTTTATAATTACTCATACTTTATACTGATGATTAGCTTCATTAATTCTATTAGTTATATAAACAACTACGTGTTTAATAATTACTTATGCATGTCATTAACCACTCCAATAAACTTTAAGTTCAAATTAAAACATAATGTTTGAGTAATAAATGAAAGAGATATAAAATCATTTTATAGGACACAAAAATTAGAAAAACAATACTTAGTTTAAAAGGCAACAATTAATATATACCATTGAAAAAAAATATTAAGAGCAAGACGTTCCCCTCCGACGAACGTTCATTTAGTAGGCAGATTTACATTGTGAAGGTCGAAAGTGATTTCCATGCATATATACTTAGATGGAGAACTCTTAGCTTAATTGCTTCATATCAAATATGGCGCAAATGACGATACCTAGGATTGCGCTTTTATCTATTAAAAATAGTAATCGTGTAATACCTCGAATTTTTGTACCATTAAAATATCAACGACTATGTTTTCATACAAGTTGGGTCCTCGATGGTATGCAATTTATTCAGAAATATTTCATTAACACTTTCGAGGATGGGATTAAGGTTAACTCACGGTCATTTATCACAAATAATATGTATTATTTCATATAACATTAATTGCCATACAAATCATAATATTGAACATATTAAACGAAAAAGTTTCTCTTATTTTTAATTCAGTTGAACGTACAACTATGTATTATTATATTATTGTAATAGATTGATTATGCAACCAACTATCACAGTAATTTAAATCACATAATACTATTCAGTATACAATTTGTTACAGTGTGAAAATTTTTTAATTTATTTTTAGTCAAAGGAAGGGAAGTTTTAATGCCTTCCTTATCACCTACTATGGAGAGTGGTACTATCGTCAAATGGCTAAAAAAGGAAGGTGATAAAATTGAACCAGGAGATGCGCTTGCTGATATTCAAACTGATAAAGCAGTTGTTACTATGGAAGTTGATGATGAAAGTGTTCTTGCAAAAATAATTGTATGTGAAATATACTCAAATTTCAATTTATCTATCTAATCCAACATATTTTACTTAAAATTTTTTTAATAAAAATTAATATCACTTTATTAGGTGCAAGAAGGAACTAAAGATATCAAAGTAGGAACATTAATAGCACTCACAGTTGAGGTAGATCAAGATTGGAAATCTGTAGAAATGCCAGATACAACTGCAGCTCCATCATTAACACCTTCAATACCAGCAGCAGCACCAGATGCAGTATCATCTGCAAGTGCAGCAGCTCCTCCACCCCCTGGCCAGTATGTATTAATTAAAATAATTTATAGTGTGTATGATAACAATTTTTTAAATTACGAATATTTTTAGAACAAATGTTAGTATGCCAGCACTATCACCAACTATGACTACAGGTACAATTGTAAAGTGGCTTAAAAAAGAAGGAGATGAAATAGAACCAGGAGATGCACTGGCAGAAATACAAACGGACAAAGCTGTTATGACTTTTGAAGTTGAAGATGAAGGGATATTTGCAAAAATTCTTGTACATAACTGTTATTAAAGATTTAGTTATGTTTTATTTAAAATTAATGATGTAAATTTATTTAACAGGTTCCTGAAGGAAATCAAGTGGAAGTAGGACAATTAATTGCTATTACAGTAGAAAAGGGGATGGATTGGAAAAATGTTGTTGTTCCAACAACTACAAAACCGTCTGCAACTGCTCCCACAGCTGCAACAGCTGCAGATAAAACGCCTGCAGCAAGTGAACAGTATGCAGAAGAAATATTTCTATGATCGATGGATTTATAACGCAAGTATTGTGTTATCTGTTATTGTTACATTTTTTTTTCCAGAGTTTATGGTTTAGCGGTAAGGCGGCTATTGGAGGAATATGGTTTAAGTGCGAATTTGATCAAGGGTACTGGGCGGCCTAATCGATTACTAAAGAGTGATGTGTTAGCTTATATCCAAACAAATAATGTAAAAAAACTTACGTTAAAATCAGGTATGTAAAAACGAATAGTAATTTGTAAAATTGTATAACAATATTAACTGTAGGTTCCTATTTAACAGAAGGTGCACCTAAGGTTGCAAAAGCTAAACAAGAAGCAAGCGACGTTAAAGTACATGTACCGAGTGGCGGTCCTTCTTCGTACGAAGATATCCCAGTTTCTAATATACGTGGTGTTATTGCTAAAAGACTTGGAGAATCAAAAGTAATTATAAATTGTTCCATACATTCATAAATAACAAAATTTTGTATCTATATTTTACAAATAACGTCATAATGTATTTTTAATATTTTTTTAGAGTTCCATTCCCCATTCTTATGCATTCATCGATATTAAAATTGATAAACTAAATGAAATTCGTAGCGAACTAAAAGCTGATGGTATTAACGTTTCGATAAACGATTTCATTACGAAAGCAGCCGCACACGCACTTATCGAATGTCCATTTATTAATACATTGTATCAAAATGGCCAAGTTAGTATACAACTTGATATAATGGCAAAAATTTATTTAAACAGCATGTAAAGCTAAATTCTTTCATCTTTAATAGATAGTTCGTATGCCAAGAGTTGATATTTCTATCGCTGTTGCTACAGATACGGGTCTTATTACACCAATTATTTTTGACACTTCAGCAAAAAACGTAGCAGATATTTCGAAAAATATTAAAGAATTAGCTGAGAAAGCCAGAAGTGGTCGATTAAAACCAGAAGAATTCCAAGGCGGAACTTTCACGTAAATAAATTAATTTATACAAAATATGAAATTGCAAATTATATTTTATATATAATTTTCAATATTTTTTAGAATATCCAATTTAGGGATGTTCGGCATCAAACAATTCAGTGCCATTATAAATCCTCCCCAAACAGCAATACTTGCTGTTGGAAGTGGTCGTGAAGAACTAGGTATTTAGAAAACTTATTTCTTATTATTTTGGAATATATATTGTACATGTATTATATTTGTAAAGATACAAAAAATATACATATATTATTCTATAGATGCTGCGTTACAAAAAGTAACAAAAATGTCAACAACTTTATCGTACGATAGGCGCGCAATTGATGAAGACCAAGCAGCTGACTTTTTAGCTGTTTTAAGAGCCATGTTGGAAGATCCAAGTTTCCTGCTCGCTGGAAGATTACGAGCTCTAAGATACTCGCAGGACTGACCTTTAATTAAATGTTAATCTTGAGAAACTTACTGAAAAAATGGTTTATGTTTTAATTTACATTTTATTTTTGTTTACAACATTAATTTCGTAAAAATAGATCTGAAGTGTTTATAACATGAAAGTTATAATATAAAAATAACAGTTATAATATGAAAATAATTCATAGATATTATATTTCGTAAATAATATTTATTTACTATGTTGTATAAGTTATATTTACAAAAACCATTTTAAACTTCATTTGAACTTCAGATCTTAACCAAAAAGTATGTTATTTATCTGCCTAGATACTGCCAAAATTTAGAGTAATAATTAATTTTAATACTTTCAATATTTATATAAAATATTTTAATGGAAATGTAGAAAACATTAAAATTAGAAAAGATCAATATTATCAATACTATATTATTAATCAAGCATAAAAATTGTAAAAACGTAATTTATTTATTCATATCAAACGAATTCACATTATATGATTTTGCTTTTTTATCATTTAATGTATTCTATATTTCTCTCAAATCTTATAATTACTGAAAACTTTTACTAGAACAAATTGTGCAGTATATCTATGGAACACATGATTGATATAAATAATTAATATATAAAATATTTAAAAAAAATTAAAGATTAATATAAAATTTTAAAAAGTTAAAAATGAGAAATTTTTGAATTCTGGAAAGTAATATAAATTCTCATGAATTTATTTAATTTAATATAATATTCTATTCTACATATAACTTACCTCTGTGTAAGCGATTAAATAATTTGTATTTATTCTAATAACATAACGGTCACACTGCTGTTGTATTTTCTTTCATGCAAAATAATAAATATACATATATACTTTTTTTTATAATTACATTATTTTATGTATATCAATATGTAAAAACATAATGTAAATATATGTGTATATAATAAATTTTGTTTAAATATTCAAAATATTGCATGATTGAGAATTTCAGTGTGAATTAGGAACTTTTGGGGATAGTAAAATATTATAACAAAATTATAATTATATCTTGTAAATAAAATATTTATTGTTAAAACGACGTGATGTTTCTTTACATATATTTGAAAGTAATATATAGATATTAAATATTCAAGAACAAGAGTAAAGAGTTTGCAAATATTTTATGCGAGTTATCAATAGATCATTATTACATTTTGTCCTTTTTATACTGTATTATCACTGATAAAACTGTTTAGAAGACAGTTGGCATAGAACCATATGTATTGATTTGATAAGGCACAAATGTTACAACTGTATCATATAAGTTCAAATTTATATTAATTCTTTAACAAATTTATAAATTTAACATTTTAACATAATAAAATAGAAAATATATTTTACGTTTAATTGAATAATTAATTGACCGGTCTTATATATTAAATTATTACATGTAATTTCACATCAGTGTTTATTGAAGTCAAATTAAATCATATTTAAATTGAACATGCAATATTTAATTACGTAAAAGATAAAAGTAATATGACAATATTAAATATAGAAATATAATATAACAGGACTCAATTTTTTTGTTATCACAGTTGTGATATTACTGCTCAAATCTTAAACTAAATTATGGACAATTGTAATATAAATTCAAATATTTTTCATAAAAGATATCTTAAAAACACTATATACATAATTCATAATATTCATAATATTCGTGTACGTAATTCATAATAAAATAATACCTGTTAAAATTTGGCATCTTAATTGAACAGCATTGGATTTAAAATATAAATACAAAATTTCTCAAAAAGTTACACATTACAAAATGATAAAATCTTATAAAACTATTCAAAACTTCTAAAAGTTTTAAAAAATATATTCTACAATGTGCAGTATGTCACATCATTTACAATACTTGGTTATTAATACATGTGCTTGTAATACTAAATCACAAGGTATAACTTCTCAGTAAATCTTTCAAAACACGAAAGTTGTAAAATTTTTAAAAAGCAGTCTTCCTTGTGTAATTAAATAATGATTAAACAAATATTAAATAATATTTATTATAATACTCACTTTGTATATGAACTGTTTAATTAAAGATGTATAGATTTAATAAACTTCAAACAAGAAAGAAATGCAATTTAGTAAATACAGCAAAAGAAATGGTGTACAGTTGAAACATCATTGGTAGAATTATTAAATTAAATTTGTACTATAACTAAATTGGTATAATTACTGTGTTTTGAGAACTGTCAAGTATAAAATTAGTTGTACCTTTGACAGATACTATGTCCATATACCTTTTTTGTTAAATAAACTAAGTACAATATTTTATGTAGTAGTAATAGTAAAAGTAATATACTTTGTAGTAAATGCAAAGAAATCCTTAAATAAAATCATAAACTAATATAAAATATTTTTAGCACAATGACTTTTGTTTCTCTTCTTTTTGCACCTAATTTCAAAATTGCTGCAAAATTACATTTTTTTTTAATGAAATCATAGAAAATATAAAAAAAATATTGAGCTCACACAATAGATATTGCACATGAAATTATTAATAATTTACATTAATGATTACTTTTTCAATGATTTAAGCAATAGAAATTAATCTATCGCATATATTGTATTGAAGTTATGAATTATTTTTTTAAAAATTATCTTCTATGCATGTCTTCATTACTATAACTTATACTATTTCTATTTTGGTAACATATTGATATAAAGATGTTAACATAAAATCACTGCACTGCATATATTTAAATTACATGTGCAGTGTGCAGAATACTTTTACACTGTCTAAATAATATTAATGCAGTGTTGCAGATATACTCCTAAAATAATAAAACAAAAACAAATGTTTAATTCTACTTAAAAACGATTATTCAATGGAACACTTTATGAAGAATTCTTTGTGCAGTTCTTATTAATGGTATCAGACTTGTTAATTCTGCACAATTTTCTAAAAATGGATGAGACAATAATTCATCAGCAGTTGCTCTTTCATCAACTTCAACTGCTAAACATCTCTCTAGAAAATTTTGAAATGTCGAACTTAGAGTATCCCATCTGGGAATAGAAGGCTTACCAATAGCAGCAATTAAATATAATGCTCTTAAAGGTGTTTCTTTCATATAAGGTGGTTCACCCTCTATCATTTCAATAGCCATAATACCTAAAGACCAAATGTCTACTTTCTTGCCATATTGCTTTCTGGTCACTACTTCTGGTGCCATCCAATATGGAGTACCGACCATAGTTTGACGTTTTTCATCGCCATCGATATTAGCACAAAAACCAAAGTCTGTAACTTTCACAGCACCGTTCATCCCAAGAAGAACATTATCTGATTTGATATCTCTATGAATGATTCCTCTCCTGTGTAAAAAACTAATTGCCTTTAAAACTTCTCTGCAAACTGCTGCAATTTGTACTTCTTTCATTACAGTTTCAGTAACAACATCCGTAAGTGGTCCACCTTCTAACAATTCCATAACAACCCATAGATGTTCATTCATAATGTATGCATCCAAAAAATTGACCAAGTTTGGATGTTGAAATTCCTTGAGGACTTTAATTTCGGTTAATATAAGCTCTTTCTTTGGCTGTTTTGATAAATCTATGTCTTTTATAGCAACTTTCTGACCAATCTGTACATCAGTAGCTATGAATACAGTGCCAGAAGCACCAACTCCAACTTCTTTAATTTTCTCAAAACGAAGATTTGGATCTCCATCGTGACAGATAGCTTGAAGTTCTTCAAAAATTTCTTCATCATTAAGTTTGATCGTTGAACAGTCTGTTTTCCTTCTTAAAATAGGACTTTCTTCTTCCACTTTATCTTGTTCGTTTTCGTTCTCAGGTAGTTGATCTTCATCTTCAATTTGATATGTATTCAAATCTTCAAGAATCTCAGTAAGAGTTTTCTCAATCCTGTTAGAGCATATTCTTGGCGTTGGTTTTGGAGTTTTGTTCACTTTTGGTGGAAGTTCTGGTAACCTCTGCACTTGACTATCCGTAGAACTCGCAGAACTTGATCCATCGAAATCTTCAGAGTGGCATTTCTTTGACAAAATTTTATCAATCTCCTGGGACTCTTCTTCAATCAGGTCTTCCGTAACAAACGGTTTAAATATTTTCTCTTCTGGTTTTCGTTTTATGGAGTAATTGTAATATTTTATGGCTTGCAAAGCTGCAGCCGGATGTTCATCCTGCTCGGACTTTGATATTTGCGTATTCAGAAAACGAATCCAAGACTCGGGCAGGCCTTCCAGTTGCCCTGTCTTAGCATTTTTACTCACGTGAAATTTATGAGAAACATTGGTGGGTAAACCAATCTCAGCGACTGTATCAACCGGGCCGGTTTTTTTCCTTGAAAATAATTTCGTTATGTTAAGACTCATTCTAGCGCGTAGATTCGCGCATTTAACGCGTGCTTTCTTACAACGTATTGTGATCTTCTTAACAAAAATAAAACAAAGAAAAAAAAGAAACCGTCACTTTCAAATTGCAATTTTGATCATAACATGACTCGTCTGTCTATCGGCGAGACATAAAATCCGATTAAAGGCGTGTTTAGTGGCACATGTATACGTCATTCAGTAAATGGCGGTGCAATTGAAAAAGGAACTTTAAACGAAAACAATTATTTGAAATATTATAACACACATCTGTATATATAATAATCCCATAAAAATCCAAATAAATGTTTTTTTTTTATTTTTAAATATACTCTTATATGTAAGTATCTACTTTGTTCTCTATTTATGAGTAGTCTATAGTTTATATTATATACAAATCTATAACTATAAAGTTACTAGATAACAGTATCAGTTTAGAAAATGTTACATATATTTGGGAGCGGAATTTAAATTTAAAATATAATATAAAATATAATATATGTAAATATATATCAATGTTGTTATTAACAAATATGAAGTAAAACAAATGATATCTAAATATGTTCGAAATTTCAATTGTTGTTTATTATTAAAATTAGTTCAGTTGTGAAATTGTAAAACTTTGTATATGTAGATTGTACTTTAATATTTAAATTTTCCATTTTTTATACTTAAATCTTTCCATTTCAATTAAAATTTCACTTGTTAAATATACTTAAATTTGAATAATTTGGAACTGATCAAGACAGAAATAAAAAATTAAAGAGAAATTATTTTGTTTATGAAAATAAGTAAGAGACTATTCCAAAAATAAGTATATATTTAGTTAGAAATTGACTTACAATTAATATACGTATATACACGATAAATTTTTATTTTTAATTTTGTCGGGGTCTTATGAAAAATTTTATTCAATCCTCCGAATTTGATTACATTTGATTTCATCGCTTTATCATTTTATACTAAATCGCAAAATTAAAAAATTTTTTAAATTTTACTAAAAATTTGGTTATATATTTTATTTATATATTTACATTATATATAAATATAGATATTGCGGTTTATAAGTTCTACATAGTTCCCATTTATCTAATCTTAAATATTAGTAATGTTTTCTTATATAGTAATGTTTTATAAAAAGAAAAAGTAAAGAAAACTATACATAAAATATTTTAATTTACATCATAGTATACGTAATTATAATAAATTTAACTAAAAGTTACGTGAAGTGATAACTAATGAGTTGATTAATAGGAGAATTGATCGATTGATACTAATAATAAGGTTTGTGTGGCTTCTAGCAATGAAGTTCGTCAACTCTATAATAATTGGCAAAAGTTAAATAATATTTATTTATTATTAACGGTATATAAACACTAAATGGATTGAAATGAAGAGTTAATAATAATTCTAGACAATTAATAAATTATAGGCGATTGTAATAAACTTCCTTACGGTCTTCTTATATAAGATTTATAAATATTAAATCGATAAACACTCAGTATATCATTATTTGTATCTTTATGTAATTTTATGTTTTTATAAGTGCAATTTAAAAAATGCAGCCTAAGCAAAAATTTGCAAACGCAGCCTAAGCAAGAATTAAATATTATAACAAATAAATACTCTGTTGTCAACATTTTATACATTTTTGTATATTCTGTGTATTTTCTGTATTTCTGTATCTTTAAATTTTCCATAAATACATAAAAATCTTTAATCTAATCATTACTTATTAAATATATAGAATATATTTATAAAAAGAATAATCATGTGTTGTTCTCGAACTTTATTGATAATTGGATTGAATCTACTAATGAAATTCACTAACTTATTAAAGAAATTAATTCATTCACAATTTTGAGAAGTAACATTAATGAACGTGTAACGTAAACATGAATCTAAGTTTCCTATTACTATCGGTATTTTCTATTAACTCTGTTTCGCAAACTCAATTTGTTATTCAATTCAATCCTATTAAATAATGGCTTCCAAAGACAACTGTTGTCTCACTACATTCATAAAATCTTCGATTAATTATAATAAAGATAACAAAGAATATGCACAACATTCCTCAATATGGCGAAAGTTTCTACAGAACTGTTATAACTTATTAAAAAAGTCGTACAAAAAGCCATTGGATAAATAAAAAAAGTGTAAATTATTGACCGTGGAATCGATTCGTACTCTATACTGATATTATATATCTCATTTATAATTAAATTTATATAATTTATATTCATAAATTATAAGCATATATTAAATATATTAAATTAATATATTAAATATATTAAATTAAAATGGTATAATTTTCATAATTTGAAAGGTATAAAGGATACTTTATATATTTGAGATTTGACAATTGTTGTGTTATTCATACTTATGTTACGATAAGTCATTATTCAGTGATAAAATGTTTACAAATGCATATCTAGATCTATTGTGAAAACAATATAGAAGAGTATACGAAATGCTTATAATATTATACATTTCTTTAAACTTTTCAACCGAAAAATTTCAAATATCTCACGAGCTAGTTAATTTAATTACAAAGTAAATTCGCGCATTACAGAATATTATTAATAATGTAGTAATCTTATATATATATTATATATATATCTTATATATATATTGTATTTATATATTTAATATACTATAGTCTAACAATATATTATATTATTATATATCGTATATAGATAGATGATACATCATCTAATAATATATTGTCTTATCTATAAAAGTTTAGTCTTGAAAATGTAACTCCCTTTGAATCATTTACCTTTTTTCTACAATATCATTTTTTAATTATAAGGGAAATATGAATGAATTATTTTATTTGTGAGAAGTATTCTGTATTTCAAAAACAATATACGGCGAATTTTATTTTAACTGTACAAGCCTGCATTCACACTACTATCATTACTCTCTATAGCAATGACGGCTACTTATATCTAATATTTAATCTGTTTAAATAATTATAATTATTGAACAAACTGACCTATATATTAACACTAAATATTTACCTATATATTAACACTAAAACGAAGTATAAAACTTGTATCAATAAAATTAAAATGCAAAGAATAGGACAAAGTTTATAATATAATAAAGAGCACAAAATTTTGTTTATATATTTTATAAAAATAAAAATATAAAAAAACAATTGTAAAACTAAAAATATTTTATAGAAAAATATTTTATAGAAAAATTCCCTGTTACAAATCAATAAAACTTTTATGAAAAATTCCGAATTGGTCATTTTGAGGATACTGAAACCGATAGTGTTAAAAGATTTCAATGCTGTTTAAAATTTTAAAATGTAATTGTGCAGGTTTATTTCATACGGATGATATGCAGCATTCTATGATAATTTAAATTCAATAATGATAAAGCAAACTAATCAATAATGTCAAAGCAATATTTCTAATGTTTAGTCTCTTCTGTTTTTGAAATTGATCAATCACCATTTTAACCATTAATCATGCTGCCCTTATAAATTTCACGTAAAGACAATCTAATGGTTTTTAATAATAATAAATAAAAACAATATTTCCTGTCATTCTCAATTCGATACTTTTTAGCATTAAATGCTAAATCTACAGTTTGTTGTCAAAGACATTCAACATCTTTTGTTTTATATCTTATAAATATAATATAATTTAAAAACATGTTTCGTATACTCATACGATGTCTAAAACGATAAATGTAATAGATGCAGAATTATACAATATTCATTGGTGTAAATGTAATGAAATGTTTATTTTCGTTACCGGCTTTATCATCGTGCTATGATATGCAGTAGGTATTAATTGCAAAAATAAAAACGTGTAAGTAGCCATGACGTGGAGATACTATTATTTTTCGCAGTAAATTCCAGAAATTGCGTTGAAATAATAATATTTGTGTAATCCAGAACTAATCGTAATCTCTCGAATCCTTTATGATTTTTAATGCAACTTTACATTGATCGCAAACAAATAGTTGCTTTCAATCGATATATGAAAACAGAACGTAATTGAAGAATCTTTGCCTGATGAAATAAAAGTCTACATTTGTTCATTTCTAGTATAATTAAACGGTTATATGTATAAATCTATTACATTTATAGATATAATAAAAAGGCAACGTCCACTATGACAGACGAAGGGATTTCCAAACCGCTTGGTAAAATTCAGATTTCACGCTAAAAATTATATCAAAATAGAAAATGCACTTGATATGATAAAGTTGTGGAAATATTAAACAGAATTGTACAAATATACATATCATCCGACAATTTTTATTTTATCAGATTATCTTATACAATAATTACATAGTACTTATGTAGAACTATCTTTCTCTCGTGTTTACACTTGTTCACTATATATAATATAAAACTTCGCAGTTTCCAATATCATGTGCTTGATAATGATGTATTAATTCTTTAGTTTATACGCCATTAATATTAAAAACAAAGATACGAACAAAACTGAAAGATATCATCCCGAGTATATATTAAATTGCCGTTGTTCTAGCTGAAACAATTTTATAAAAGAAAACCGCGCGTTTCGTGTGCATAATGATCGTAAATGTGAGAAAATATTATGTTCCTAAAGGGATAAAGACTCATTCTATCCATTTATAATTAATAAATATTTACGATACTTTTCGTACATTTGAGAATCGAGAAACATTCGATGTTCTTAACAACAACGGGCGTGCTGTCCTTCCTTATCGCCCGAACAAACCATATTATCAACTTGTTTTTAATTCCCTGCCCCCACTCGTTATATCCCGTTAGAATTTTTCCTCCCCTTTCCCAATCATATAATATTCACAAGTTTCATCTTTTACTTATAGAGTGTTCCTTGAAGCTTATCACCGATACATACTTTCATTGATATCTTCGTGAAAATTAGCTCCTTTCTTTTCTTCGGAATAAACTCCAAATTTATTTTATTCTATTATTATAATTCACTAGACAAAAGTATAGAATTATGTTTTCTAATATTCAATATTTAATATTATGTTCTCTAATGTTCAAATATTATTACGTACTGATCAACGTTTATCTTCAACTGTGTGTAATACTCGATCGTAATCAGCGTGGATGTTGACCACGATGAACGTACTGGTTTATCAATAAGATTAGGCAATCCAAGAGAGCTGAAACAAAACAGAAATTATAATTATATTATATACATTAGTATAATAAAACATAATAACTAATTAAAATCGGAATTTTTTGAACACTGTATGTATATAACACATATATATTGAATCGGTAAATCTCCCACTCTTTTACTCTTAAACATAGAGGGGGGATTCTCAGCTTCTTTCTGTCTCTCATGCCCCTTGCCCGCTAATAAATAAAATATTAACCGATGGTTAATGCAAAGACATTATTCGAGAATGCGCAAGGAAGCAGATACAAGTGTACAACAGTGAATTCATTGTATAACAGTTGTAATATTCATGCTTTAATTAGTGAATATATTGTCATCTACACCGCCAATTGATTTCATATTTACTTTCTTTTCCATTTTTGTTTGTTCCTTGTTTAATATTGTAATTGACAGATCCAGAGGGAACAATAAGAAGAATTGTCTCTCATAAATCTATTTTATGAAGTATTTATTTACGCGTACGTAATACACGTATATGATATAAAAGACCTTGTGCGCTAAGGGTTGTTTTAGAGGATTACACATTTGCTAATTGATTCATCGCTATCCTATTACAATGGTTCAATTACGGCGTCAGGTAAATTATATTTTTTTATAATTGTTTCGAAAATTTAATGTAAAGAATATTAAAATATAAAAAATATACGAATTTGTAAATAAAAATATTAATTAAAATATAAAAATACAAAATTCTGATATAAAAGTCGCTGTATCTCATATAAGATTTAGTTGTTTACTCGTTCTAAATTTTTCATGAAGTCTTTATAATTATCTGAGTTTCCGTGATGATGTAAGGTTCTGATATATACGGAAGCTATTTAAAATGAAATCTAGCTTTCCAAACTGCTAACTAGTAATTTTTCTTTTACTTTTTATTAAAATTAAAAGTAGAATTAAAAATAAAAATTTCAAACAAAAGTAGAAAAATATAATTAAGAAAGTGCAATATGATATTTGTGAGAAATATAAGATAAAAGTTTAAAATTAACGTAGTGATTGCATTATAATAATAGATTGTAATAATAGCTTATTTAAAATAACAGTACATATTTATTAAAATAATATTTATTAACGAGTTTAATCTTAGTAAAGATTTTACATTTAAAGTGTTATCTTTTTAACTTTATGTGCTTCATTTTCCAAACATTATAGATTATGAAATTTTAATACAATAACTTTAAGCTGATAATATTAATAAGTGGTCAAACGGAAAGTTGTTTTATAAACCTATGACTTTGGCGCGTGTCTTCTTCATGCGAAAGTTCAATGTGACATCTAACGCATGTTTAAAAGTTCAAATTTTAGAAGTGATTGTTTAAAGAAAAGAAAAATGAATTCGCATTGAGTTGAAATAATTAATTTGATAAAATTTAATTGTTGTACATATGTTTTAAACTTATAATAACTACTACTTAGCGAACTCTCGTACGTAATGAATTTGTATATTTCATTGACTTAATTCTATTATTACTTTCATAGGCAATTTGCATTAAAAAAATTAAGATGATATAGTATACGACATTTATCATGCTATTATATTAACTTTTCTTATTTCGCGAATCGTTGAATATAATCAGGTATTTCATAATGCCGATATGAATCGAAAATTCTGCTATGTTCGAAATGATTCTATTTTCTTACTAGACTAATATTAGACTAATCTAAACACTATGTTTTTTTTAAACTCGAAAAAATTATTTTGTTACATATAAATTGGAAATTGTACAATACTGCTGTCATATTTTCTAAGTGTTGATTTTGTAATAATTGTATTGATAAGATAAGTATATTAAGATTATTAAAGTGCAAATATTTGTTGTATAGATTTTGTTCTGTGGAAGCATTTTGAATCAATTTCAAATTAATACCAAAAGGAATTCATCATCTTTACAAATTAGAGATAGAAAAGCAGTACAATCAGAACGTTCTTTTAAGGTATGTCTTTTTAAAGATATATGTTAATAATTTCTTAAAGTAATTATTTTAATTAAAACTTACAAATATGTACTATATTTTGTAGTATGCAGATCTAACAGTCCGTCTTGCAGGACCAGACCAATTGCAACCAAAACCAGATGTCAGTGCTTTAGCATTTGGCAAATATTTTACAGATCATATGTTAAAAATATTTTATTATGAAGCATTAGGAGGATGGCAAATACCAGAAATTACTCCTTTTGAAAATTTAGTCCTTCATCCAGCATCGAAAGTTCTTCACTATGCTATAGAAGTAAATATGATTAATATTTAATAAAGTTTCCTATTCATTTTTATTTATTAACAATATCTACATTACGTGTATTATTTTAGTTATTTGAAGGTTTAAAGGCTTACAGAGGAATAGATGGAAAAATTAGAATATTTAGACCAGAACTAAACATGGAACGAATGAACAATTCAGCAATGAGAGCTGGTTTACCTACATTTATTGGAGAAGAATTAATTAAATGTTGCTGTAGATTAATTAGTATTGATCAAGAATGGGTACCTCATTCTACTGCTTCTAGTCTCTATATACGTCCAACATTCATAGGAATAGATGTAAGTATTTAAATATAAAATACTATTTAAACAAATGTGTATATAAACAAATTAAGTTTTATGAATCTTAATCAGTTGAGTGATACAAATAATAATCATGGTACTGATGTCATAGACGTCATAAAAACAGATGTATTTAAAGTAAGCAATATATTTCACAATACTCATGATAATACGTGATAAATGAAGCTTAATGCTCTTTTGTTGGGCCATAAGATACAATTAGATCAGAAGCCATATTACGACATATGCACTCTAGAAAGGATTAAGAACTAGTGAATATTAAAATTTAAAAATAGAATCAATATGAAGATCTTAGTATATTATAGTATTTAGCATATTAGTATATGATAATAATTAGAATATTATAAATATAACATTTTTTTGTAAATTGGATTTCAAATAATTCATGTGTATTGTTATTTATAAATACTGCAATATTATCTTTATTACAAAAAATCATCAATCTAAACAAAGAAATAGTCATAAATACTTATATTTTTAAATACTAATACTAATATTTTACACAGTAAAAGTATTTAATTCAAATATTCAAGTATTGATTATAAGTATAAAAATAATTTTATACATATATACATGTCATAATTATTTTTATATCTTTATACAGCCTGCACTTGGCGTAGCATCTTCAAAATCTGCTTTGCTCTATGTTATTGCGTCACCTGTGGGTTCTTATTTTAAAAAAACGAACGAAAACGTTGGTATTTCTTTATTAGCTGATCCTCAATATACAAGAGCATGGCCAGGTGGTTGTGGTAACTATAAAATGGGTAGCAATTATGGGCCTACTATACATGTACAAAAAGAAGCTATAGAGAAGGGCTTGCAACAAGTTCTATGGCTTTATGGGGAAGATAATGAAGTAACTGAGGTTGGAACTATGAATATCTTCATGTTCTTTATAAATGATGATGGTGGTGAGTATTGTTTTATGCTTTAATGTAATAATTTATTGCATTTATATATAGTTTCATTGTATAATTTCATATTATTTTTTATATTATTTTTATTAAATATATTATAATTTCAGAAAAAGAATTAATAACACCACCCTTAACAAGTGGTTTAATTCTTCCTGGAGTTACAAGAAATTCTATTTTAGCATTAGCTACAGAATGGAATGAATTTAAAGTTAGTGAAAGGAAATTTTGTATGGGCGAAGTTTGTCGATTGCTTTCGGAAAACAGAGTAAAATATCTTTTTCTTAATTATACTTAGTTCGGAATTTATCTAAACATTATAAAAAATTGCAATTTTATTTTAGTTGTTAGAAATGTTCGGAGCAGGAACAGCATGCACAGTTAATCCTATATCTTACATAGAATATGCTGGACGACCATTGCATATACCAACAATGAAACACTCTAATCCCATATATAAAATATTATTAAAACATTTATCTGATATACAATATGGTGTTATATCAGACCACCCTTGGGCTATACCTATTGAATGAAAATAGAATAATTAATTGGAGTATTTATTACACAATGGTAAACACGAATGATTTTCATGCAATTTTTGATTGCAAATGATATTAACGTTATTCAACATGTCACAATTTTGTTAATTTTATGTGGACGTGAATTTTTATTTATTCGGACGCAAAGCTAATCTTGTCTGAAGAGATTTAAGAAATGAATACGTATTGGAGATTAAAATCAAACTCAGGGATTAATTGTTTATTACACAAGGTAAAACAATTTTTTAATACTGAGTTTTACATTCATATATGCGTGTATGTGCATATGTGTTGAATGACAATTTGTGCAATTTGTACACACAAATATGTGTGAATTCCTGTATAAAAATATAAACATATTATATTTTTTTTTTCATTTACTATCTTATATAATTTTAGTAATTCCTTTATGGCCTAAATTTAGTGTTCTATCTGTGATCAAGAAAGGGAACAAAAAAAAAAGAATATGTTACAAAGAGTTGTTTTTCTATTCAATAAACACAAGATCCAAATATAATTTTTATACTTCTATATAATCTGAATCTATAAATATATATTAATGAATAAACTATAAACAGAAAAGAATAAAAAGAGAAACTGTATTATCTCAATAAAAATATAAATTTACAAATATTTGATTAATGAAAAATATTTGATAAATGAAAATTTATTTATTGGTAACGCAAAGGCAATTATTTAAAATTTTATTTAGAAAAATAACTTTTGAATATATTTCTTAGTTTGAAGGTGACATTTCAATTTTACCAAAAAATTCAGTGTAGATTGAAACAGGGGAAACATAATGGTTTAAAAATCCCTGCAAAATATACTATGTTTATGGTAAAATTTCTAAAATCGCTGTTTCAAGTGATAAGCAGTAAAAAAAAATAAAATTTTATTGACATGAAATAGATTAAAATATTTTTTTTAAATTACATATTTTATAACTACTACGTATTTACATTTATTATTTTATATGGACTTATTTTAATGTTTCCTTAGGAAAATGCATATAATGTTTTCTTATTATAATTTGGAAATTATTTTATTAGTTTATAGTACAAATTTGTTTATAAGCTGTTCCGTTTCTTAATATTATACAATATTTTTCAATAATATTAATATTTAATGTTGAACTGTACTTATAATTCACATGTACTTCATAGTTCATCTATGAAATTTTCAAGACTTCTTTCTAAGGTTGGTATTCCTAGTCTGTGACATTACATAAAAAATCTCAGAGAAAATTTCTTGTAAAGATTAGATCTTTTAACAAGAAAAATCATGTACGCAATTCAGAGTACAGTTAGAAGGGTACCAAGATTATTAAATATATGTCAAAATCAACGTAGAACTATTCTTGGTACACCACCAAGGGTTAGAGTATCTCTGGCTGTAAGTACTATTATAAGTTTTTATCAAACACACTTATATCTATATATATATAAAATACAATAATGACAGTAATTAAATAATATGGTATATTATTTCGAATTAAAGAATTTATTTATTGCAAAAATATAACATTGCAGAGTTAGAGTTTGTAATCATTCATGTCAGTAGTTTGTTAAGGTTATGTAATATAATAGATTAGTTAATAGTGAGAACATTTATATTTAATATTTCAAATATTATAATTCGTTTATATATTTCTAAATAAAATAAATATGTGAATTAATACGAATTGTATTAAATCGTTTCTTTTGAAAGGACAAAATGTATGACAAAATTGCGTTTCAAATGCAAAGGATTAATTCAGTCTTGTATTTTGATCATTTAGTCATATATGATTTCTTCTTAAAATAAAATATAAGAAATGTAATAATTAACTTAAAAATTAATGTTAAATATCTAAGCATTTATATTAATATAGTATATGGACTGAGTGTATTTTACACATATATAATATTAAGATTAAACTGAATACAATTTCTAATAATATCCTTTCTAATGCAGGAAAAAATCGCACTTGGAGTGGTCTTTTGGATTGGATCTATGGCATATCCAATATATGTTTCATGTAATATAAACAAATGGAATGATCGTGAATTTTTAAAAAAATAAATTATAAGCTGATTGTGTAGTAGAATGTACATTATGAAATAAATACAAAATTAAGTAAATTATTTTGTAATCAATATTAAATATATTATATCTGTAGTATAAAAATCTGAATATTAAATAATTTTAAAGAATCATTTGTTTAAAAATATTTTATTCTGATTCATTAGAAAATTAGTTTTATTTTTTATTCTTTGTGTAAATGTGTTACACAAATAATTGCAGTCTTACATATATATGTATATATATGTATAATTGTACAAAAGTTTAGTAGCATAAAAATATAGTGTATCAGTTTGCTAACAAAATGCATGTATAAACAATAATAAAATATGAAAAATTTACATTTTAGTGAGAAAAAGTTTTTTATTATATTTGAAAAACGATTTTAATCTAACGATAGTATAACGAAGTAAAGAATATAGTTTATTTATTTTAATACAAATTTATGCTATTGAATTAATTGTAGGATATTAATGTGTAGGATAATAAAATATGAGATTGGGTAACGTCATATGTAATTCAAAAATATATCGAGATTTTGTATATATTCTATACATACATATATATATATAGGAACTCGATATATCTTCATATCTTACATACATTTGTACATCTTGCAAATTTTATTAATTTTTATATTTGCACCGTTATATTGCTAAAACTAGAAGAGTTACGAATGATTTATCTACAATATTGTTAATTTCCTTATTGAGACACTTTAGATAGAAATTAAAATTTATGAAACATTCAGAATTTAGAGTACAACACCGCAATGTCATTTATATTGGAATGTTAAGTGCGCTTCGAATTTTCATCACCTTTTTATTGTTATTTAATTTAATTCTATTAAAATATTTAGTTTAATTTATAATTTAGCCGTGTAGAAATACGTTTGCATAGTTTTCCAGCAAGTTTATCTTCGAAACAAGTACAAATGTAGGACGGATCCTGTTTAAGAGTGGATCTAGAAATGTTCTCACGACAAAGAAGCGGAGATTGATCAATTTAGCTGTTGTATTTTCGACTTGTCAATGATTAAGAATCTGTCTTCTGTTATGACGATTATGTCTTCGTTTTCTGAAACACGTGGCACAACATTTATCCTGCACAATCAATGACATATCGCATATGCGTCTATATGATCCACACATTGAAGCTGGTACGATAGTATCCTTACATTCTGAAACAAACATTTATATATAATATCTATAATTTTATACACACACATATATATATATAATCTAACATTGATATTTGTTTTATCTTAATATATATTGATTGAAATATATATAAGCAAATCTAATTATAATTAATTAATAGATTATGTGTTAATTTTGTTAATTTCATCATGTGACAACTACTAGCAATAAAAAGGAATAGATGTATCTATATTGAAATGTAAAAATTAATACTATGAAGCTTATATCGTTGCAAATTGTTAAATAAAATTATGCATTCTCACAGATGTACATACATAACTATATCAATAATCGATGATCAATATCATGAAAGAAACTAGAAGATATCATGAAAAAATATAGAATATATTTACAAAGAACTGTATCGTAAAGCGTTTACTGGAAGACATTAATTCACCGTATATATGCACTTGTGGTTAATGGCCCATGAAAACTGTTGCTTTCTAGGTGCGCATTAAGGGGATGAAGAAAAAGAAATAACGAGGCGTCCATGCATGTGTCCCAGGCTTTAATGACCGATTCCCTCTGGCGTATACAATTACCGGATTTATCGTTCGCGCACTGCCGCCTATGATAACAACGTCTTGTATCGATTGGTCTTCTCTCAGGGTTGCAATCGTCGGACAACAATTCTGTTATACGATCACGACACTCGACTTCCCTGCGTTTAATGCCGACTTTCACAAAACAACTTGCATTGCAAGATCCCCATCTTCCTGCAAGCATATCCAAGATCAAGGTTTTATGTACTTGATTGTCACTTGATCGGCATTTTTGGTAACAAACTAGACTTCAAAAAAATATTAAATAAACTAATAAATTTTATTACACAAAATAATTGAAATTCCACCTTCGTCTTTTTTCACATATCGTCGTTCTAGACACATTTGCTTCGACCGATTAAAACGTATTTCATTTGTAATTCTTTTTGATTAATTTATATTATCAAAGTTTATTTTTTAATACGGAGGCTATGAGAGGATTTTTAATATTGTATTTACATTTTATATTAGCGCAATAGATAACTTACCAGTGACCCATCTGCCACCTTGACAAAGTTCGATGGTGGCCGGCTTGGTTTCTGGATTACAATCTCCTTGCATCGAACAGGTCACTTTTCTACTTCTCTTCCCATTCGTGCAATGGCTCCATTTTGAAACGATCCACTTTGACTTAGTATTGTACATTGAATTATCAGGATTTTCATCAACCACATTATCGAATTCGAGGATCTCCGGCTCCTCAGTAGTAAGACCATCAACGATCGTGATTCCACTCTGATCGTTCGAGCTCACATTGTAAAAAGATGCGTCTTTGTTGTCTGCGTAGACGATCAATGGTGGCTCGGTGGAGCTACAAGGTGGCAAATTTGGACATGGACTGACTTCTTCAGGTCTCACGTCGCGATTACAGTCTCGATCGGGCAGAGCCAAATCCGATTTATCAGGACCCATTCCTGAAGAGACACACATTACCGATCGTTTTCGAAGAGCACCCTCTCCGCACGTTACCGGACACATTTGCCATGGACCGATCCACCATCTAATTTTGACGAAATAAAACGATATTTGATTAGTATTCGAATTTGTCGGATCAAGCACATACTGCAGAACACTGTGAGTAATTTAATTCAACAAGAATAACAGTAACTTCTTCGATTTTTCTTTGGTAAAATAGAAAATTTCGATTACAACACATTGAATCACAATAAAGAAAGTAAAATAAATCTGAAGATTATCGAGTCAAGTTGCACTCGTTTTGGCGTTCAAGCGATCGAAATGTCGAGTTGAACGACAAATAAAATTTGCCTGTAATTCAATGCACCCACCATTATAATTACCACGGAGAAACTTTAATCCGATTTTTTCACTACCTCGTCGAGGCTAGGTTTTGCGTTTTACCTGGCTGGGCACGGATTCAGATTGCATTCCCGCAAAATCGATTCCGGTCTTCCGATGCTCTCGCAAAAGTGGTCCTCGACGACCCCGCTCTTCTTTTCGTTGCAAAGTGCTTTCGAGGTTTGCGTGCCGCCACCACAAGTGGCCGTGCACAGTGACCAGTCGGAAAGTACCCACGAATATTCTGGTGCTCGATCAGGTTCCTTCTTCGGCACTGTGTACTCGTATCGTAGTCCGAAATTCCGATAGTGTCCTCTGGAAATCAACTGAAGTGATGGGACAACATTATTGAGAATGAGAAGAAAATAGCTAAAGAAATCGTAGCGAATGTGTACATTTGTGGATATGGAAAATCAATGAAAGGTAAATTAAATTAGATAGGTAGGTATGATAATTCGACAAGATGAAAAATTGAAAAATTATCGCGAGGTACGATTAATAGATTGTGAATTTTTATGCATTTATAGGAAATTTGAAAGTAAAAAGTCGCACAGAATGTGTATAATATGAAAAAATATACATATAATGTATGTAAAAATATAAATATATGTAATAAATGAAAATATAAGATACAATGTATATGATGTATATAATGTATCAATGAAAAAAAATATAGAAAATAAAAGTATAGTTCCTATAACATTTGGTACATGTCACCATAACATGAGCTTCTATTTTTGTAATTATAGTTAATATGAATTATATAAAAAAAGTATTCAATCATTGTGATTAAAGTTAATTAGTTAGTGTTGAATACGTACATAGACTGCGATGTCTTCTTTGATAGGTCCAGGAATTCTGACCTTTTCTTTATCACGATCGCGTTCATACAGAGCTGGAGTTCCGGCAACTTGGTATTCTCCTGCTAAAGTGATCTGCCTGTTCAATTGAAATGAAAATAATAGGTTCAGATCGTAATGTCTTAGTATTTATCACTTCAATATAAAGATGTATGTCATTTTGAATGTTTTTCTCCCAACTAGATCACCGATATCAACCCTTTGCTATTTCTCAGATCGAATGCCGCTGCTATGATGGCAACGTTGAAAAATATCGTGGATACTGAAAATATCTTAATTTTTAACATTTTGTATTTAATTTATTTTTAACAATAAATTAAAATTATATTCTAATGTGTACTGTATTCAATACCAATTAAATTTTCATAGAACAATAAATACTTTACTTCATTCTTAATATTTAAATTTTCAGTGTATAATTTTGTCGAGAGTCAGGAACGAGAAAATATTAGTTTGCAAAGGATTAATGTATCAATAAAGAATACTAGATCTTTATTTGTTATTTACCGTTTTCCGTTAAGGAAGTATTTGTCAGAATTTGGCACGCCTATCCCAATATAATTCTTGCTGTTACCAATCTCCTCGATTTTTATGTTTCTCGATCCATTGGGAACAACGACCACTTCCTTATATCCTGGACCGTCATTTTTATCGTAAACTCCGCCTGTTGTTTCGCATTGAGTCCCATCGCCATGACAGACTCCGCAACGATCTTCCGTGGCATCCGAATCGACCGTCCAATCGCAGCCAACTTTCTACGACATTAATTACAATGGAGAAATACGTAAGAAGCACACAGATAAATTGAAATCTTTTTGTTTAGAAAAAAGTAAATTGAAAATTCAAGAGAGAAAAAAGTAGACTGACTCGACAGATTCCAGCGATGCACATATCTCTGGTGCCAACGTTACAGGGTGTGCCATCGAGAGCGGCTTCGCCCCATGGAACGATCACGCTCTCCTCTGTGTCGGTGCAATATAGCTCGCAGGGCTCCGCTTCAATTAAGGACGACATTCATTAATATTCTACGGATTAAAGTTCAATGGGATATCGATTGAATGTAGATTACTTGGTAAAAAATAATTTTAAAAATAATTTCTTCAAATAGTTGGGTCATAGATGACTGTAGTATTTTATGCTGGATTATTAAGATTTTGAGCATTTGATAAAACTAACTAAATCAATTAGCAAATTTTAAAACTAAGTACCAAGTCAAAAGACCTTAGATTTTTATACTTAATATTCAATATTTATCGTAGAAAGTAATACTTTTAAATTGCACGTGTATTTTCGAACGCAATTTTCGAACGCAATTGTACAAAATATTATTTCATTTTTTCAATTTTCAATCTTTCAACAAAGATATTTGTCCTAAGATTGTTGAACGGGTATAATAATCTAAATTATTACGTTGCTCAATGATCCAATGATATCAGTTAAGAGTTTGATTATTTTTTACCGTCGAGTACGAAATTATTTTCCTCAAAGAAATTTAGAAATTTCGCATTATTCTCATCATAAAAAAGATTCTAAGAATGTATTATATTCTTATAATTACATATTATAAACATAATACAACATATGTATATATAATACATAATTATATACATTACACTCTTATATATACATATTAAATTCCATCTCTGAAATATTTATGTTTTATTTGCATCTTTAAACGAAAGAAGATCTAAAAACTGATGGCTCACTTTGATCGAAATACGGCAGCCAGGTGTAATTCTTCCCTTTGTATTCTTTGCCGTCGTAATTGCTGCACTGGACTGCTCTGAAGCTGGGCGTTTCCTCCGGACACGGATCGGTGTTGCAAATCTTATATCGGCGTCTTTCACCGATGCAGAACTTCCCGCCGTGCGCTGGCTCCGGGTGATCGCATTTCCGCTCGACGATCGAGACACCTGCACCGCAGGTTCTCGAACACTCGCTCCAAGAGCCCCACTCGCCCCATCCACCGTCGATCTGGCGAGGTCTGTCCACAATCGGCACGCATTCCTGGTTCTGGCACCACTGCGAACCAAACATTCGAAGATGTTATCGAAGACGTGTCCAATTCTCTCGTATTCAGAGACAGAATAATATACATACGTACATACATACATACATACATATATACGTAGTACGTGAAAGATTAATTCGAACAGATACGCATGCATCCAAAGGCGTTCAGAATGAATATTATCATCAGTTTTCATATATTCGTAGGTAATTAGACCGTAATATCGGTGTAATCAAAACGTTCGTTCGGGAACCGCAACTGTATGACTATTATATATCTACTGTTCGTACCATATGTTTGCCACAGTGTGTCCCCGGGGCAGCCGGATGAAGCATGGTTGTGCAAGTGCCATCAACGATGCACCATAATTTCGAGCAGATCTGCGAACAAAATCACCGATCTCTATTCACCGCCCCTAAAATTGCCCCGTATTCGATTTACTTTTGTTCATCACCTCCTGCAACGGGGAGCAAACGGAAGCTTCCCTAACACCGAATTGAAGTCTGCATTGGTGCTCCGCGTTGTACATTGCGCCAGGTGGTAAGTCTGGATACGAGTAATCATTGTCTGCCGGTTCATCCTCCAGACACTCGCCTTTTCCTTGACTACGGCAAAAGTATTGTCACCCTTGAAGCTTTTTTAACCCATGGTGGGTTTTATAAATGCGTGAAATTCGAAATCTAATGACTAATATAAATAACTGTTAAATAATAGACACAGATCTGGAGCTTAAAGCTTAATAACGACGCGAAGAGAGTCTATCATTCATCTGAAAAATATAGACTGGAAAGTGTATACACAAGCATGAACAATTGATCAGAAAATTATCAATAATCAATTGAAGAATTTCGATTTTAATTATGTAAAATTGCTTAGAATGGACAAAATGATTAATATTATCTTCAAGAAAGCTATAAACGTTGAAACTTATATTAACCATGTTAATCTATTCACGTTGCATCTTCTCAGATACTCGTGATCAATCATTTCGTATTGTAAAATATTTAAACGCCGTACGTATTTTAACAATATAATGTCCATTTTTGTCACATAGACTCAAGAAGAATGTCGTCATTTCGTCTGCAACAACCTAACAATTCAATTTCCTTCCTCGAATGTTTCGCACACAATGGAACAATGTAACAAGCATCTTGGAAAGAGATACGAAAATTTCTTACTCCAGGAAGTTGGTGATGTCCCTTCTGGAGCATCTGGACCAGGCGACGCCAATGGTGTCCACCTCGAAAGTCGGCGTCATTACATGCAGGGTGTCGCCGTCCCGTTTGCTGCACCCGATTTTTTCCGTATCGTGGTACATGCCAAAGCTGGAGTCGAAATCGTGTCACGGTCGTGAATCACCTCGAAATCGAAACGGCTAACACGCGGAGAGATTCCGTAACAAAACGACCCGAGTTCACACGTGCTTGTCCGCGATACGGTTTCAGCCAAATACGCGGCAAACGCGATAACCAGATCCCGTTATCGGTTATTATATCAATGAAAGCAAATCGCTTAATGAGCACGGAGAATCAGACTCTCGATAGAACGAGCTACGCATTGGCACGACCAATTATTTTTTGTTCATTGCGATTTGGATGACTTTTCTTTTTTTTTATACGTAAAATCGACTGGTGTATCGAGCGAATGACAATATTGTTTAAAGTGTTTTGCGAATTCATATTGTATAAAATATTTGGAAATTTTGTTAGTAGTAATATGCAATATCCAATTATCAGGATTATGTTGATAGAATGTTTAATCATTCTGAAAATGTATAATGTATAAATTTCTAGAGGCAATAAAAGTATTTGAATAGTCAATATTGAGCAAAGTTTTCCTTAAATTGTGTTGTATGCTTAAGATGCCATATCCCAATCTTTTATTAAATATATATTTATGTTAAATTCTGTATACATTTTTTGACTTGTTCCAAATTTTATTATATATAATCATTAAACTCGAGTTTCGTGTTCACAGTTTTATGTAAGTAGAGCAATTTCATCTTTTTTTTTGAGAACTATGCAATTAGAAATAGGTTGGTGCATATCAAATATATTATATCATCAAAGTTTTGAAGTTTTCGCACGTGTACTTCTCGGTAGAAGAAATTTAATTTTCTATTAAAAACGAAGTTTAATTCTATGGTACGAAAATTTAATCTGAAATGGCAGAATATTTTTAAAGTTACAGACGGTAATCAGCTAAGTGATTTATACTTTTGAGATACTTTTAAATTTCCGTGGTTCAGAGAAATTCAGATTAAAATTAAACTTCGTTACGATTCTACTTTTTCACGTTTAAAATCAGTGTCACGGGACAAAAAGCTATTCACAATGTAAATTCAAATATAATATTAAAATTTACTCTACCGGCTGGTAGAAAGTTAGCCAAATCGAGGATACTTGGCCACCAAGAAATATGAAATATGTTTGGGGTAATTGCTGCGAGGCAAAGAAGCTTGGCCAGCCTAAGTGTGCTTCTAAGGATCTAATAAAAAAGGAGCGATAAATTTCTCTGGCTTATAAGAGGGGTAATACTCGAGTCTCACAAAGATAATTCACTTCTGCGAGTCGTTACTTTTTCTTTCGGAGGAAATTTAGGGACAAGTTTTGCCGACGACATTCGGCCTCGTTCTCTATTTCTTCCTTTTATTTTATTTTAATTCATTTTGTTATTGTTATGAAGACTACGTAAAGAATAACCGGAATAACAGGTAAATTATAAATATCAGAAATTCACGGTTTCTGTTAAGACAACGTCGTACATAGTGAAGACTTGAACAAGAGTGAAAAATTGTCAATGTTTCAAATTATGGTAATTAAAAAAATATATATATAACACTGACTTCATATTTTTCAAAAACAATCATTAAAAATTCATCGTTTTGTTCTTAATGTCTCCATTTCTTTCCCCCTCGTTTTTTTGAAATTTCAACAATCGAGCAAACATTTAACAATTCAATAAAGTATCATTTGCCAGCAACGGATCGTGTCCTCCGTATCCTCAGAAAGGATTTGCAAAGTAACTGTAAAGAAAGATTCTAAATTCCACTCTCATAAAAAAAAAAAAAGAAGAAAGAGAGAAAGTAAAAAAAAAAAAAAAAAAAATTCAGATTCCCGGCGCAGTAATGAATTCAGTAACGAAAGAGTTAAAAATCGATCGAACGTTTCCCACTCACTTGTGTCCCAATTCGTGGGTGATGGTGTGCGCGAGCGTGATCCCATTGTCCTCGTTGACACTGCAGCTGCGGTCCGGCTGGCACATACCGGCTACGTGGGCCACTCCCAGAGTGCTACACGGCGTGTTCGCCCTCGAGCAGATGTCCTCCCTCGTCACCAGAATCGCCACGTCGTGGTGATTCGGATGCGAGTCGTCCGCGGGATTCAGTTTCTGTTGCCATTTGCAGAAATTGTACAGCGTCCTGTCCGCGTTCACCGTGATGTCCAGCCCCTCCTGGAAAACGGACGTTAGTCCCGGCCGTTTCGCGAATCCAGCCGAATAGAAATGACCATGCGTTTTCTCCCGGTTTACGTTTCCCATCGTTCTCCTGTCTACGGTTTTACGAGCCTGCCGGCCCGAGCTCGGCAATGTTCGACATCGCGCGACGACACAAACATTTTCAACGCCGATTCGTTTTCGACGGACGCACCAATGTTTCATGGATGATTGGCACGCGTGTTGTCGAATCAGTTCGCACGGGGACACTGTGTTAAGTCGTTCCGAGAGGGCGAGTGCAGTGTCAGTAAATGGTGGTCGATGCAAAGATCACAGTTACAAATTCACTTGTATAATTGGACGATCCTCTTTTATACCAGTGATTTTTCGTCTTACACGTAACAAGTGTTCAGCTTTAATCGGGAATTGACTTGGTTCAAACGATACGAAAATCATGTAATGTTCTACTGTTCGAAAGTATTAATCCTTTGAGTGTTTAATTCGCGCTACTAAACTGTCGTACAAATTTATATTACAGTATGTAAAATAAATAAATTCTTAATTTGTTATATCCTCTTCTTGTAGATTTGTAGACATTTGGCAATTTTAGCGAACACTCAAAGAGTTGGTACAATACTCGGATAATATTTGTGATCGTTAGATCGCGGATTCTTATACATTTGACAAGAAGAAAAGAAACTTGTTCCATCTACTATATATATTCCACCTTGAAACATTTATATACATTTTTTCTACATTCTATACACCGTGTACTGTCTCAAATGCATAAAAATCCACAATCGACCAACATTCTTATTCCGTCAATTACAGTCGCCACCATTTCAAGAAAAGGAAGAGAAAAACAAAAAATTAATTTCACCAGGTGCTACCATCTATCCGGTTATTAAATAATAAACTGGACAAAACACGGCTGTCGTGAAACAACGACGTGCCCATCCAGTTGTTGAACGCAACGCACATCACCGGCGTAATTCGCACGTACTTCCGCGTCGTCCTCCTCGACAAGGATAATCCTGACCACGACGACGTTAATGAAATTCCCTATGGTCGGATCGAGGTAGAGGGACGACACCATGTTCATGATGGTCAGCAGATACGTCTCGACGTCGCCGTCCTGATGAAAAGCCATCATCGTCGTGTCAGCGACAACGAGCGCCTCGACGTGACGCGGCCGGCTGATCGATCTCTTGGAGCGTTGCCATCGTTTCGTCTGATGGTGTTTTCTTCGGCCCCGTCCTTGAACCTGCACCAGCCCCGGCTGCGTTTGCCACTCGAGCCGCGTTTCCGTCAGCCGCCTCGGCTCTGTGCAACACAACCCCGCCCAAAAGCCTTTGATTAGTATCCCTTTCGATCCGAAATTCCGATCCGGCTCGATGGAACTCCCGTTTACACGTTCCACGTTTGATTTTCGCGAAAAGGAATTCCATCTTCTCGACGTTGATCGTCGGCGAACGCCGAGCGAGATGATTAATCGCCTGGTCACGATGACGTGTACGCGATCGATCGTTCGCCCGATTTTGGCTACACGATGCGATGCGTCACGTATTCAATATACTCGTGTCGAGTGCTTGCGATCTCTGTAAGGTGTCGATTCGCGAGAAAATCCACCGTGGCTCTGGTAAATTGAGCAATTCGATTGAACACGATCGGAGGTGTATATGCGTACGCGTGTCTTCGTTAACAGTACACACGTGAACTTCTCGAATGGATGTACCACAGTAAAAAGTAACATTTATTAACTATAATATACGAACATCCGTATATTTTCTGTTTCTTTATTAAAATAACAGCAATTCGAGAACAAATATTTGTGCCTGATTAAATTATAATCTAGTTATTTAAAATCCACTCTCTGTGACTTTTCTAAAAAAAAAAAAAACACGTTGATCCGATATTTCTCTTTCTCGAAATAACGAAATTGTTCGACGAATATTTTTACTAGAAAAACGATATAGTTCAATCAATTTATTTAATTTACTTCTTACGGGACAAAAATTCTGTTAATGCAAAGTACATCGTATGAAACAGCGATAAAAAAAAAAAAAAAAACGTACGTATAAAGACATGAACAAGTAAAATACGAGTAAAAGTAAGAAATATGAAACAAGTATTTAATTCGGGATAAATGCATGGAAGTTACCTCGTGAGGAGGTAAGAGGGCTAAAATATTATACAAATCGTTCGGGATAGACCGCGAGGAAATCCCGCCGACGGATGTAGAACGAAACGATGCGAAACGGATGTTTAATTTTCACGCAAGCCCATCGATCTTCCTCGGTAGCTCAACGTTCGAAATTGCACGAAGGGGCCGCTATCTGCGAGTCCAGCCCCCGCACGCTCTATCTCGAAAAAGATGTAAGTTACATACCACGTGGATCACGTAAGACGGTCTCCTTAATTTATGCAGATTGCTCGATCGCAGAGCCGTGCAATTAAGATTTCAGCCGTGCCTCGCCGATAGATCGGGCCCTGGCTTGCCGAAATGGATATTCATTGTGCTTAATTACAAGTTTGCGGCGAATCGCGGTGCCGCGTCTCTATATCCAGCCAGCGGTGATCTTACCGTGATCGTATCGGCTTCGCCGCGAGATCGTTTAATCCGGTGAAACGCGGTCTCGTCACTCGGTTAATAGGTTGCGCGCGGGGAATCGCGGCAAACATGCGCCGGCTACGGATCACCACTTTGGAAATTCGTGACCAAATTAGTCGAATTAATCGCGCTCCCTTGGACACTTTGGCCCGGGCGCTCGACTACCCTCGATTTTCGGTACACGCGAATTTAAACCGCCTTGTGTTGGTCGTAACCCCTCCGCGATACCTATATACGTGTATCCCCCGTGCACGTCTGTTCGTGTAGTTAATTTGAAATCGGGCAATCAAAGTTTCCACGTGTTTCCACCGACGAACCGTGGAGTTTCATTGTTAACACTCAGCGATAAGGGGGAGGAGGAAGAGGAGGAAGAGGAGGAAGAGGAGGAGGAGGAAATGTAAATTTACGAGTTAGCGCTGTATCTAGCGATGGGTTAGGAAGCACTTTCGTATCGCTTTGGACGATATTGTGTATGTATGTACGTACATGTAGAGAATTAGAACTGTGATTTGGTGTTTTGAGAGTGTCGAAAGTAGTGATTAGCCTTGAGTCTTGAGAGGCTTTGATTGGCTTCGGGTCTTGGAAGCTTTAATTACTGTGGAAAGTCTTGATTCATCTTGATTAGCCTTGGAGATCTTGATTAGCCTTGAATCTTAATAATCTTGATTTGTCTTGGAAAAGCCTTGAAGATCTCGATACGAGGTAACAGATATTGAAAATTTGATGAATATCTGATATGTTACAAGTCTTTTTTTTTCTTCATCTTTGCATTCATTACGTGAATGAGTAATTAAACGATTTTTGTGCAATTTATGAGAAACTTAATGATGCAGAAATGCAGAGAACGCATAGCATATACAAGACTGTAAATAGAGTACTTTTTATAATGTTTAATAACAGAAACAAATTTTTGACTAGGCTTCATTTCTTTAATCGTATCAATTACATTCAATTGCAATAAGATATAACTGTAGTCACATATGTGTGTAACATATGATTTTCTTTAATAATACATTTTGTCACATTATTGTTACAGATACTATGCTTGTATATATACTCACTTAGTTTTCAATATCTCTCATCCATCAAAATCTTCAAAACTTTGAAGACGCAAGATCGATAAAAAATTTTTAAATACCGAAGACCAACGAAGATTTCCAAGAATTTTCAAGTTTTCACAGCAAAACTCCGACTATATAAACTTGTCGAGGGATAGCTTAAATAATTGTAGCTCATACAATAGGAGTTCACTGATTCAAGAGTGAACTTTCAATTAGACATTGAAATTTCGTGTATTGAATCATGCTTGAATATCATATTCAAATTTTCACAATATTGAAAAATTCAATCACATATCAGACCACTTACTTATATTTTCTTCTTCTCCTATTTAACTAGCAATTAGTCGTATCAACTTCAAACATATCAACTCAAAAAGTCTCGAACTTATCTAATTAATTGATCGCGACATACGTTGAGACCTACCACCCACAGACTTCGAATAGAAATCAATAGGAGTACCATTCGATTCACTTATTCGATCGTAAAGTCGCTGCGACGACTCGTCGCGCGATAAGTCATTCTCCTCAGCCCGCACTTTGTATATTAATACATCCAATTTCGAGATAATTAGTGGCCGAACGAAGACGGATCATTGGCGGAGATTTTATCGAAAACGTTCCGCGACAAGCTCATAAATATAGAATTCCAATTTTTTTTCTACGATCAAAGACGTTCGATGCCGACAAAACGACGAACGCACCGTGTCGCTGGAACGCCCACGTTCCCCTATCGAAACACGTTCAATTATGTTATATATATGTAGAGGCTAGGGATGGGATCAAGTCGAATATGTACGAACTTGAGTAAAATTTGATGTCTAAGTTTCGTTCCATAGATTTCGTACATTATATGTGTACTCGAGAACAAAAATGTTTCAATGAATACACTTGTAATGTACTCGTTCGTTTTATACAAGAATTCTGGAATGAATATCTATCAAGTTTCGAAGACGTACTTATAAGTTTGCTTGTAAAATTCAGCCTTCACTCTTGAGAATTGGAATTCTACAGAGTGATCTTCAGTATTTCAATAATTACATTCACATTTATATTCGTTACACTTTATATTCATTTTACACGAATGTAATCATTATACACGTGTTCATGTTATACCGAACATCTACAAATTTTGTAAATGTACACATTTGTACTGATACAATGAAGAAGCAAACGTTTAAATGTTGAGGAAGAATTGAAGATGGTATAAAAAGATACAAACATATTTCATTTGACGTACATACGTATTTAAAATGTTCGAACTTGTGAGATATTCGATCCCATGTCTATTTATCAGTATTCGAAATTACTTGGAAGTATTGTTCCCATTTCCGGAAGTTCATGAAGCATTCGAAACCATCACGCGTAGATTCAAGTACGCAATAGACCCTCGAATTTGAATACAATCTGTTCCAGAGAATGATTCGACTTCCGAGTTACTTAAGAAATAATGTAAATTGAATTGATCAATTCCAAAAATCCAATACAAAAAGTTTCAATCCACGATTCAAATGCATAATTTTTTTCTTAAATTGCGGACTTAGAATTAACGACATAGAATGTTGCAAATTTGCAATAACGTTGAATAACGCCGAGTGCCTTTTTACATGAAATAATAATTTTAAAGGCTTGGAGATTATACTGATAAATAGTGACAAAACAACATATACCTAGAATTTAAATGGAAACAGCTCTCATACAGAGTTTAACAGACAGCTTGATCCTGACAGTTCGAAGATCGTTGAAGATCGAATCGAAGGGAAGAATCGTTGTCGCGTTTTTCGAGTTCTCGTTCGAGTTTCAAGCTCGAGGGTCCACCGTACTTGTTGAAATATTTTTTGTTAAAAGTTTCGAATGCAACAGCCAAAGGTTCGAAGCTACTTGCGAGGTATTCGATTCCATCTCTACCGTAGACGGGATAAATACTTGTAATATGCGCCGCTGGCGAACGAAGCAGCCGCCATACGAGGCTAATAGCAGTGGAACGAGAACGAAGGGAATGAGAATGAGAACAGGAATGCGAAGGTGGTGAAGAAAAAGGAAGGTGCCGGTCTGTTCTCGCTGTAAGTGCCACTTCCCATTTGCTACTCATTCCTTTCTTCTCCGTGCCCCCTCTTCTCACCGTTATTCCCCCGTTGATTGGCCCGTTACCTATTAATTAAGAAATTTATCGTCGTCGTCGCGGTGTTAGATTCCCGAGGCCTTTTTTCTTTCGTGCACCGTGCATGCATCGTTGGGCTATGCCTGGCGTCGTTGTAATTAGCGGAAGTGTCGTCTCCGGCGACGACAGCGATGGCGTTCGGGATGCCACGTAACAGGAGGAAACGAGGCGTGGCTTTAGCATTTGTTAAAACTGATTTACGATCGGTATAAGGAACTAACCTTCTGCCTCACTGACAGAGACGCATCGTGCCACGGCCAATTTGCCTCTATTACGGATTTTGATGTCATCGGGCGAAAAAAGACGCGAGACGTTAGCTCGGCTCAATGTGTCTTATTTATAGCGGATTAAAGAAGTATTGGCTCATCCTCCCTTTTTTTAGATATCTTCACGCAGTGAATCGACGCAAGTATATATTTTAGTATCGATTTTTTGACGTACACGGAGTATTTGTAGAGAAAACTGATGAAAATGTTCAAATATTCCAAAATTATTTGTTTTAATAAAAAAATTCAAGAATACCTTCGTTTTTTTTTTTTTTTTTTGAAATCACCGTTTCTAACGTAACAGCTGCAAGCGACATTCAGGCGAAATCAATGATGTACTATAGTTGATACATATTATACACCTATTCGTTCGACGACTTGTTGAGAAAAATATTTTTAATGTAACAAAAATACTTAAATTTGACATTGATATTATTCTTAGGACTTTGCTAATTTGCCGCTGTGAATCTATTCGTTCATACCTTCTTGAAAGAACGTAATCTTGGAACATAAAGTCAACCAACTATTATTGTATGCTTAAAGAACTTCAATCTAGTAATGACGAAAAATCTCAGTCTCAAATCTATTCTGAGTATTACTCATTGAAGATTTCAAAAGTTCAACAAAAAGAAACGATCATAGCTGTCGAACTAGCTGGTAAGTTGTGCCAATTGTACACTAGATGATACTTTTAATTAGCATTGCAGAAACCCGTCACGTATTAATATCGGAATAAACATGAAAGACGAGTTACGTCTATATAACGTATCACGTTGATTTACGTGAAAGTTTATCGCGTAACGCAATTAGACCAGCAAAATTCATTGTAATAACTAAGTAACAGAGTCCATCTGAAGACACGGCGCGCAAGACTGTAAAAAGGATTCAAAAATATCACCGTTCAATTAGAAACAATACTAAACGTATGCTAGAACAGTCTCTAATTAAGCGAGCCCGTAATTAACGGGAGAAAAATTTTCTCGCGGTTGTAACACTTGTCGCATCCCGGTGCAATTTCATCGATAAGAAGATAACGTTCGACGTCGACACGCCCACGCTTTGCAGCTCGTGTATCCAATTACCCTGTGGCTTCAGACGGCATAAACGCTCCCAGCCAGAGAAATCGAAAAAAGAACGGACGAAACGGGAAGAGAACGAGCTGGGAGGGAGATTCGACTCGGTATCTAAATTATCGGTCATGGAAATCGGTTCTTTTTTTCCCCATTGAGAGCTATTTAAAGGTTATTTAACGAATAAAAGTAACAACAGTGAAATTGAAAATAGTTACTCTTGCACGACGTCGATAAATTTTTTTAGGAACTCAGTAACTCTTCTTTATCCTTAACTAATAACGAATTCAACGACTATGTACACATCATACAGGGTGATTCGCGCAACTTACACGTCATATAAATAACTTTTAAATTACGCGTAAATGAACTAATTCTCATCCAATAGGGATTATTTAAATTCTACAAATTGACGTTACTATGATTGGCAAATGTCGCTTCGTCCGTGAACAATATAAAACATGAACACTTACTTGCTGCAAAGACCATTCAGCGTATTGTACTCGATTTTAAAAGTCGGATCTGTGAAGCTTTCGACGAAGATATAGGGTGATATGTGACACTTGATTGACTAATTCTGGATTATCGAGAAATCTGTGCCAACATGTGATTGATATTCTACAGCTTCTAAGAGAGCAACAGCATTTTCTTCATTGGTATTGCTTCTGGTATAGCGACATTTTTATAACATTAAATCTGCCAATTTCTCGTTGTATAATTTTTCGATTTTTCTACGTATGTAAGACGTATCCAATCTCACTTCGATCTCGATCGATGTCGACGCAGAAGTTTATTTCGAGTGGAACGTGGATCGTAGTGTAACCATCGCCGATGCTGTACGGTAACTGAACGATAACAAGATTTCTGGATATTCTAAGCGATTAAGTATTACAGTAGCTTAAGCGTACGTCGCTATCCCCACCAATTCTTGGAATTATCTCACTCTACGCTACCTCACCTCGCCGCGTGCCGAAGGTCGCGTGAGACATGATACATGCGCGATACAAAAGCGAGTGATGCCTGATGTATTTCGACACAATTTGCAAAATACAATATTCCCCGAAATTACTTGGAATTTAAATTCTTTCGATTTATGATGAAAAAGATATATTGTCCAATTAAGAAAAATAAAGATGAACTTGGAAATTTCGAAACTCCTCGACACACGTAAAAAACTGACAGGCCACATTTTACCTCGGTTAAAATCATACAATTTTTGTATTAAGTAATTTTTCATTAGATAATTTAAAAATTATTTCAAGTGTGCAATCGTTACGTGAATCACTCTGTGTAATACTATATTACAATATTAATAAATCATAAATATTATAATATTAAATATATTATATTATAATAACAATTATATTATAATATTATATTATAATAACAACTATTACAATATAATATTATATTATAGTGATAATTATCATAATTCTTGTACAAATATTTATTATAATTGAAATTATATTATAATATAATATAATAACTTTAAATATTATATATTCCATGATTATATTCATTTCAATGAGGCAACGAAAAAGAAATAGTCAAATGAATTGACTTTCATTGTAATATTCTTCAAATTCTGTCATTCTAAACATCTATATTTAACTTTATTTTACTAACTAAATAATGCCGTAATGATTATATTAATACATATATTAGATTACCTAAAATTTCAGGTATTTGATTTTATTTCGTGTTTCCCTTTCTTCGCGATGCAAATTAGTAATAAAATTCAACTAAATTAAAACTCGATGAAATGATACTGGTTGAACGAGTTGAACGAGTCTTTTTCGCTGCCTTGTTTATCTTTTACCTCCTCTTTTGAGTCTATACATTTTTCAACAAATGAGCATAATCGGCTAAAAGACGCTGCCGGCCGCTACAAAGTTCCTGAATGCTTCTGAAATCAAGCTGCGCGACGAGTAACAAGAATTTTATCGGCGTACGATCGAACGGCCTCGGCAAGTAGAACAGGGAAAAAAAGAGTCAGACAGACGCGCTCGGCTAACAGTCGTCCTCTCGTCCTCCGAACCTTTCCGCGACGAGAAAAGAAATCGAGAGAGTGTCTCTCTCTCTGAAGGGACCAAGAGACGGGAGACTCGACGAAAGAAGGCGACGAAAATAAAACGAAAGGGCAAAGAAAATAAAGGAATAAGATGAATGAAAGAAAGAGGAAAGGGAGGAGGCTGAATGCCGGGTGAACGAAAGCATGCGTCGAAAGAGTAAGAGGAAACGGTGTCGGTGGATTCTCACCGCGAGTGCCGCAGTTTCTCTCCAGTTTTCTCTTCTTTTTTCGTCGGCGTCTGGTGCGGCCTGTGGCGCCGATTTCGAGCTGCGGCTGCTCGACGGACCTGCGGAACACGAGATGCGGCCTGCCGAGCGCCGAGTTCCGGTAGAGCTCGGCGCCGGCGTCTTCCAGCCGAACCTCCAGCCGGGCTCGTTCTTCTTCCGGGGACACGGCGACTGGTTCCAACCAGAACTCCCCGTGATCGCCACGCAGCATGCCCGCCTGAAACACGAAACCCACTATCGTGTTACACAGACTCCTTTGTTCCTGACTTGACTCGGGATACAACTACTCTATGTGCAACGTGCAACTGTGGCGAGACCGTATATGCGCGGGATTTCCCCTCCCGGTCAAACGTGTTCGCAGTAGCTTCTGTCTCTGTCGAAACGCGTGACTTCCGTTTCGATAATGTGCAACTTTTTTTTCTTTTTTTTTCCTCTCTCTCTCTCTCTCTCTCTCTCTCTCTCGATCTAACGCTGTTTCGCGAATTCTCTCAAAAATGTCGCGTTACCCTCGTGCTTTTGACGTGAGCGAAGATGTTGAATTTTTTACGTCTTTAAGGGATTTTTAACGTTTTGAAAAAACTATCGTTACTTTGTTAACAATGAATTATTTTTATAATGGAAAAAAAAATGAAGTTGATCCTCGTATTTCTTTATTTATCCATCGAGATATTGTAAATTACTCTTTTCTTTCGTTATATATATATAGTCTTTCTTAAGTTCATTTTCCTCAATTATAAATACATTTTCAATTATAATATAATTATTTAAATATGCAATTATCATAAATATAAAAAACTTTTAATGATAGAAATTTTTTAACGATAGAGAAGTAAACCACAGGATTAAACTTCGTTCTCTTAGATTAGCTTCGATAATAATTATAAACATTTAAATATTACACTCTCGTTAATTGCTCAGTTTCAACTACTTTTCAAGAAAATCCACCTTTGCATGTACGTATATTATTCCTAAAAGTCTGTTTCGAGATATAATACATTACGTTTTACGTTTCATAGCGATTTTCCTTTATATTAAAAATTTAGTAAACGCAACTATGAGAGAAATTACAACTATAAAGAGCTTTCGTATTAAAGCGGCGGTTATTACCCGAGTAATAATCTGTGCTTCTATCTTAACTGCGAAGCCTACGACTATTATGGATGTAAGTTAAGTACTTTACCGCAAAACTTTAACCGCTTTAACAGAATTTTATGCGCGTTGCACAAAGAATATATTCCACAGCAGTTTTACAATTTACGTCTCGTAAAAAAAAAAAGACTTTAACAAGAATCGGTATAATTTAACGTGTTATAAAACAATTTAAATATTAAATAAAAATATTGAGAAAATATTAGGAGAATTACTTTCTATTTATCGACAAACGCAGTAACTCCAGCCTTTTGAAGTAGCAAGGTACTTTCATCTATTTTTTTCAACCGTATGCTACAAATAATCGAAGAATCGGACATCGAAGAATAATCGTTTCGAAAGGAGCAGAGGTGGTCCTGCATGCACATATATTGCACATAACACCCTCGATACACAAGAAACGCTACAATGTAAATCGTTCTCGATGCTCGTACAAGATTATCGCGTTTATAGCGGTGCCGCGTCATTAATCATTCCCGATCATCGATAGTGTTCGCCATTCGCTGTCAAAGTAGCAATTGATCGGCGGAACACCCATCGTCTGATTTCGATGTAATTCTCATTTTACACCCGCTCTTTCTCTCCGGTTCTTCCGCCTATCGCTCTCTCCTATCTGCTTCCCCTTTATCAGCGATTGTTACAATCGAACGCAACCTCGACAACGGCATCGATCCGACGCGATAGGAATGTTGTACGAAACGCAGCCCTGCCTCTCTCTCTCTCTCTCTCTCTTTTTTCCCATTTTTTTTTCTCTCCGCTTCGCGCCTCATTTTTCACGCGGCCTTCCGCTCTTTTATTAAAAATCTCTCGATCGCGCCTGACCGTTTATCGCCCGTTTCCAATCCATACCGTTCAATCGTTGTTAAATTGCCAGCCGACACGGCAAAATTAAAAACGATTTCCTCCCTGCTTTTCTTTGCTCGTTGTTAGAAAAAAACACCTCTAAGACGTGAAACGAAAAGAATTGATAATTATTTGGAAACGAGATGTTGAATTGTCAGCAAAAATTGAAAACGATTTTCTCTCTTCTGTTCTTTACTCGCTGTTGAAAGAAAATGAATTGAATTCTGCTTATAATTGCGCGTGGTAGTATATCGCGGAGGCGATGGTTTGAATTTACGTAGGCAGACCACCCCTAACAAACTTAATTTCGATATTTATTATTTATAACACGTAGTTAATGCAATCTTACTAATATTAATAACAGTAACTTATTAACATTATAATGTAAACATTATAAATAATATTATAAAGTTAATAACAGTTATTAATATTGAGAACAGTAAGATGAGAGTTAAACTCTTGTATGTATGATTAATTTTAGAATTCCTAAGTGTTCCTCGAATTCACTAAGTCCAAACAACAATTTTCTTATTTTGTTATACATTAGTAATCACGTAAAATAAAATTTGAGCATGTTGGTATACCTATATCGTATATCTTCGTTATTATTATTATTAACCTTTTCACTGCGGCACACTTTCGGAGCGAACCATCAGAGTACAGACGGCGCGATATTCTACTGTTAGGCGTTGCGACCTACAGTTACAGTGTTAAAGAAAAACGTAAAGGCCGTATATTTACGGCATTCGTATATATTGATAGACGTGTGAGAGCGTATAGATACGCCTTTCGTGTATATGAACCGACTTGTAAGGGCGTATATATACGCCTTTAGCAGTGAAAGGGTTAAAAACTGAACTAAATCTCACATAAACTATCTATGACGCACGTTTAAAACCGTACGAAAAACGTCTACTAAAATAACCACCAAAAAGAGTTTTATCGGCTGGCGATCAATTTCATCTCAGGGGAGGATATAATTTATACGGAGAATCTCGAGGATTCCAACGGGAGCCCGAGGTAAACCGAGAGAATCCCGTGCAAAAATAGTCGGAAATAATCGATTCGGGAATGAGAAAAAGACGAAGGAGATGGAGTTAAGTTGGCGCGGCAGAAATAGGGAAGCCGGCCAGACGAAAGGCCTGAAATACAAGTCGAGCGAGCCGCGCCACGGTTCGCCGTGTTTCGACTATTCCCCGACGGCGACCGTGAAAAATCACGGCGCCAACCATACAAAGGTGAGCTCCGAGTCACCGTCGAAGGACCTCAAAGTGAAAAAGGTCTGAGCGTGATTCAGCGCCGCATGGGGCCTCACAGCTCGATCCCTTTTCTTCACTTCTCCGGGCCACTATCCTCGTCGTCCTCGTCTTTTTCACTCGCAATCGCCTCTACCTTTTTTTTCTTTTGCGCCGTTTCTTTTCATCTCGCGCGCGCAGAAACGCCGATCGACTATACATATAAGGAGTGATTTGTTGCCATGGTGGTTTCAATCACGGCACGAACATTGTCGTCCGCTCGGCTAACGATCCGCCTGATTTTTCTCTTTTACCTCCGATCGGCGCCTTTTTATTCCCGATTCCTGAGGATCGGGTTCGTTACCGATCGCGCCGCGGCATGTCGTTTCGACAATGGTTCTGAATGGATCCTTGGGGGGAAAAAAACTGTTGAATCGAAACCAGAGTCTACGATATTGGTGTGTGGAAAGGGTCCGTGTTCTTCACCTGTTTATAAAGGATAAGTGTTGTGCCATTTTTGTTGCATGAACGGTCTTGGAGAAACTTCTCTAAAATAATTTAATATCACGAAGTCCAAATTTTAATATAAATTGATAAGTTTTTATTTTATATATCTGAAAAGACATTTTCGTTTTTTATTCGATTAAATTTTATTTCATTAAAAATGTTTATTTTATTGAGTTACATTTTATTAAAAATGATTTCGATGGCAGATTATACTTGATTACGTAAAACAACGTTGGGAAGAAAAGCAAGGAAACACTCGTTATACACCCGAAATTAAATATTTTTATTAAAACACGAATATATTTTCATTGCACGTATTTAAATAGTCGTTATTTTATAAACTATTTTATAGACGTGAAGATATATACAAAATTGTATCTATAAACACGATCAACTCTGTGTTCTTTCAGTTATCTCCGACCGATTTACATTTTTCTAACCTTAAACAATATCGCCTGGAAAAAAATACTCATTTGTACTTATGCATGATTTCTCAGTTGAAACATGGTAAACATTTTTCCTTTGCAACTGACAATAAGTGCAACATTGAAATATACAAATTCGCAATCTTACTACGTTCAAAGTCAAGATCTCGATCTAAGAGATTAAGTTTCACGATTTTTAACACAGACAAATTTTATTAAAAAAGTAACGATCACGTTTAATAGGTAACAGGGAAATTCAACGAAGTGCCATTGTGGCTACGAATTTTCTAAGTCATGTATTTCTCGAACCGTTCTTCATTCGAAAAACTTGTGAATGCCTTGTGCGTCAAATGGCGGGAAAGTCGAAGCGTTATTTAGTGGCCTCAGCTTTCAAACGGCAACGTTTGTAACGAAATACTTCGTGCCTGTGATCATTGGCTTAAAAACCTAAACGGATGTTAAATTCATATGTAAACTCTATATTTTCGAGTCTGATGTTCCCTATCCGGCTGGCTATCTGGTCGGATCTACGTTAAATTGCCATCCGCATAAATTCGCTATCCTCTTGGCGATTTACGAGCCTGCGTGGAACCGGTTAACTGCAAAGCGTCATATTTACCGTAATCTTATCCCCTTAAGATTCAACGCGTCTCTTCCGATCGCCTCATCGGCACTAATCCCGGATTTATCTCGGAGGCGAAGGTGAACCCCCGGTGTCCTCCTTATCGACGAAATCGATTGCCCCGTTTCCGCGTCTTTCGTTCGCGTTAATTGAGTCCCATTGTTATACTCGCGACTTAAATTGAATTCACCGATGGAATCGTCCGGACTACGGTCAAGGAGGATTCAAACAGGAGGGTTCGATGATTCAACGTACACGTCATTGATCGAGATCAATGCGAATTCTGATTTTTGATGACACGATTAAAAAAAAGAATGGAAAATTTTCCACCTTCCATCTGCAAATTTTCCAGTAATTTTCTGGCCGCAGATTTTTATGTAAATTTATATTCTTCTCGATGCAGTTAGTAGAATGCCTCGTATAGAAAAATAGTGTGTACATCTGGAAATTAATACAAATGTGTATACACGCGCATAGACAGTTGAAAAGTCGCGATCTCTCAATGCTTCTTTCAATTAAACGAACGAAGAGTCGTTTAAGCGGGACGCTCGAGGACCGTTAAGAGAAAATATATATTTTCTCGTGATTGGACGCATTGAATCGCCGCGGCAGGACGCGTATGCGCAGGACACGAAATAACGAACGACCGGTAGATCGTTGGATCGATAGTGTCCTCATCCATTTCCATTCAGCTCGTTCCGAGTAACACCTCGCTACCACGAAATTACTTAATTTGCGCTCGGACTTATATCCGCTCCTCGTCGGGATTCTGAACGTCGTTTGTTATCGGCCGAGACCGAATGATCTACGACTGTTTTAGATCGTCTTTATCGGTCCGCGGTTCTCCAACTCGTTGAAACTATCGCTTCGTTTTATCGTCGGGACCGAGCGAAAAGTCTGATCGACCACGATTGCGCAATCAGCGAGCAACGGAGACTTTAGAACAGACGAGAATGATAACTCGTTAACTATAACTAGCTCGCGACGCTATTTTCGCCGATGTCGGTAATTATCTGCTCGGTCAATCCATATTATGTCCGTTTCAATTAGTTTTCCTCCACATATCTCAGGATTATTTAGAACAATTTCAGTTGTACCATCTCCTTGTTCTCTCGTGAAAGATAACATTTTTCTCAATTTTCTGTACTCTGTATTCTGTTCTATTCAATTTTCTATAGTAAGTGATTTATCACGTTTTGAACGTTGTCGTTTACTGTCAATTTTTTAAATTTAAGATTGTAACAGAACTATCTTTGTAGGAAAATTATAAAAAGTACTGACTGAAATTTATATATACGCTTGGAAAAATTCTGGTTTTAATTCGAGGTTCGGTTAGATTTTGGAAAGACTGTTCTCAATATTGTTTCAAAACATACTTCGGAAATATATAAATTATTTAAAGAACAAGATAATAATGAAGTTAATATTATAGCACGCAATCGCAAATGATCAAGCAATCTTTTCAATCTGAATCCTAACGGCCAATGGTTAAGTTGTTTCTAATGTAGATCTTAATCGCAAATGGTCAATTCATTTCCAATGTAAATTGCCACCACATCTTAATTTTGTTAAGCGTCCGATGATTCATGGATTTATGGGAGTGTACATTTAATTCTCAATTGGTATTGTCACTCACGATCCATTTGCGTTAATGATGAATATTATTGCTTGAACTGTTACTAATAGTTGCGTAAATTTTTCAGAGAAACTTTTATTACATTTCGAACTATATGAAATGATAGGAAATTAATCGAAGCTTTATTTTACTTCACAGAAATAAATATATGCGTGAATTGGCCATTTAACTGAAAGTTAAACACACGTGAGTGCTCGCGACTGAAAAATTAAAAATTACACGGATTATAATAATATTGTAATATTTATATTTGTGTATCCGGATTCGTGTGATATTTATATTTGTGTATATGTGAAATAAGGACTGACGAAAAGATTGGCAAATGGCGACGGTTCTACAGCCCTCCTCGCAACGAAGCTCTGGTCTCCCCGTCCATTTCTAGGATCCGATTAATTCCGAGCATCAGCCGATAATTTATGGCTGGCCATGCGTTACGTTCTGCACCTTCCTCTCTGCTCGTTTCACGGCAAAACCTCTTCGTATCTGTCACACCTTCCTCTAATTGCCGCGAACACGCGAGATCCCAGGTAGCCGTGGAATAGTTGGCTCTCTCGTGACGCGACTCCGTTTCAAGGAATTCGAACCTCCCCTCCGGGGGAAAACTAACTCGCTGACTCATTGTTAAATCGTTGCGAAACACGCGGTTTTTCATCGGAGATTTTACTTGTTGATAATTGGACTGAGGATTTTTATGCAAATTTTTGAGAACGCAATTAGCCCCTTTTCCATAGTCTTCTATTCACGTGATAACTGTGTGGAATTTAACGTTTAGCTATTAACTTGTAATCAAATTAATTTATATCATTACGAGTAAATGTGCTAGGAATGTAGAAAATTTGGAGGTGATAAATCAATCGTAGTATAAAGATAATATATAGTAATAATAAGAGAAAGTAAAATTAAATTTTGAAAATATTTTATTACAGGTATAATTCCATAATTATTTTAATTGTACAAATTAATAATTACCTTAATTACCTAGCGGTACGATTATATATATTTCAATTGTACGATATTAAAAATAAATTATGCTTTTAATTGCTCATGCTTTTTAATTTTTAAGTCTTGAATGACAGAGTAAGAATTTACATATCGAATTAATGTTAATATGTAAAAGCACCATACTTTGAATATTTTATATATTCTCCATATCAGATGCAATCTTTGATTTAAAAGTTCCCACGAATGCACAAAAATTCACAGTCCACTAGCAACATTCACAAGCGATGTCAAAGTCCTCGTAATCCAGTTGTTACCAAGTTCGTTCGAACTTTGACATTATCGTATATTTATCGTTTCTTATCTAAACGAAGGAATTCAATACTGGCTCTATTATTAATATTATTCGACGGTAGCTCCTCTCAAATATATTACACGACGTTCCTGGGGATAGGAGATTCCTTTACTTCGGCAGTTTCGACGACCGATACCGTGGGATAATCTCGTTCGCCAACAATAACAAGTTTCATCTGTTGAAACATCGGTGGAAAAGAAACAAAGACAAGTGGAAAGCGAGAAAGGGAGGAAGAAAATAATCGAACGTTCGATTCGATATCCTGGGGAGAGTTTCGATCGAAATTTTTGTTCCTTCTTCATAGTGGTAAATTCAAATGTACGAAAAATTATAGCATGAATGAAATTGCAGATTTTCGCGCAAGTTCGTTTTTAAAGTAATAAATTGCACTTGCCGCAAGGGAATTTAAAATTGGTATGGATCTGTATGATATTATTTAACGAACAGATTTTCTTGTTAAATCAAGACGAGCGAATCTTTTGTTACAGTGAACGAGGAAATACTTGCAAGTTTATAAATTTATACGCGTGCGTAATGTACAATGTATGTGTAATATGTTTGACGTACTTAAATATAATAAATTATAATATTTACAATAACTACGTTTGTACGTTTTTATTTTACGTATTTCGAACCAAATACGTATCTCTAAATATATAAATATTCGAAATTCCATTATTCGAATATTTTGATATTTGAACGTTTTACTAGAACATGATGTCTGGTGCTAACTGGAAAATCATCTGTTTCTAGCAGACATTCAGTTTTAGTGATATAGTGGTTCGGATATTAACTCTGGAACGACAGATGGTTTTAGTGCGTTCAAAATGGAGTATACGGACGTATAACTATGGAGTACAAATCCATGTGCCCAGTACAGTAAGATATTATGTATAGTAATAAATCAATGATTATTATCTAACATTTCCATAATTAATAAAATTTGTAATTCCCTTCAAATTCTCCAGTTTTATCGAAAAAAAACGGCGAAACATTGAAAATCACGAGTGGTTCTCATTTAATTTTACATTGGAATCTTATTACGTATTATAAATACACTTGTTATCTTTCTCGAAGGTAACAATTTACGTCAATTGCTACCGTTTGCAATAATGAAAGTTTTCAATTCACGTTTAAATAAAAATTGAATAAACTCTCGATTTACCCGGTCATTTGCGCCAAATACGCGTCGAATTGTCTAATTCGTCCATTAAGGGAAGGACAATTCGAACAAATTAGGCAAAGTTTCGCGAGGAGTAAGACTAGAACGGTTAGCAAAGCGGAGAAAGTTTCAGCAGCTGAAACATCGTTACCGTTCCCGCGTAAACTGCCAAGTTAATTATCGCGCGATCGACGCGCGGAAAGAAGGCGCGGCAGGCGGAACGAAGGAGCGAGAGACAGCCACGATAGGTGGGATTAGCATAATGCATCGGTAACCAGCGATCGGACGTGGCTCGACTCGATTGTTACTCAGTTTAATGGTCGCCGAGCAATCGCTATTCTAGCGTGGCAATACGTGGCGATCGTTAAGGCTACTTTAGCCGCGTATCGATGGGCGGTCGCAGCACTTCGACGTTTCCCCGTCGACGCCCATGCTCGCAAGTCTTTTCCTAACAAGTCTTTTCCTCTTTTCACCTTTTCGTCGCTTCCACATGGATCATCAAACGTAAGATCGCTGTAACGTAAAGTAATTGAGAATTGTTCGCGAGAGAAGACAGTGACGCGCTTTCGTCGCAATCTTCGTTCGTCATTACGCGACTGTTAGAAAACAAGCTTGACATTTTAATTCTTCTTTGCACTATTTTAATATTGTTGTGTCTGGACTTTTTTTTAAAACTATTTATCAGATATTTATTAGCTCTCTTAAGAGAGAACTCTTTAGGATAGACTCTTCAGAACTGTATTAATGTTTTTTCTTCGAGTGAAGATAGAGAGCACAGTGAGCTTAAATCTTCATCGTGATTGCGTCGTCGTCGCTTTTCTCCAAATTGACTACGGCAACTCTCTGCATCACCTGTAATCACCTAGATAGCGGCCAAAGCTCGTCGATGAACGTCCTCGATAACGTTTTAACATTCGTGACAATCTCTCGACGATCGAATGGACGGCCAGAGCACTGAATTTGCTCGGTGATTACTCGCCACGATTACATCTCGCGATATTGAATACAATGATGAATAGATGGCCGACGCGGTTTTTACCTCGCGAGGCCGAGAGAAACGTTTGTACGATTTATGTTCGCGGAATATCGTTTCATAGAAATCTGTTGGACGTAACGATACGTTTACTCTTGTGTTCGAGTCTTCGCTAAGAGATACGTCGTTCTGTAGGAAGATAAATTAGAGAACGGATTTGTTTAATTGAAATGGAGTAACAATATTGACAGCTAAAAGAAATGGACTTATTTAATTAAAATGAGTAATGATATTGATAATTTTTATTCTAGCGACACGTGCCTTCGCTCTCTAGTTTCTTTCATGATGATTGCACCGAGTCTTTTTCTCGTTCATCGAACAACGTTCGAATTTGTTAAATGTAATTCCTTACTTCTTTTTTCTTTCACGAAGTTATTATAGTTAAAAGTGCAAAACTGCACACAATGTATTTATATGTAAATTATATAAAATTATAAAATATATAATATACAAATGTTATTATATCAAAAGTGATAAAACAACTTTCTATTTAAAGTCCATTTCGTTAGTCATGTTCATAAAACTGTGCAAAATGTAGTCTAATAATTTGTTCAACAAAAATCATTAAATATGAAATAAATAAATAATAAGGTGACATATGTTATATCTTATTGTACGCCTTGTTCACTGAACACACGACTAATAAATTACATTTACACTTCTGCAAACCGTCGCTCGGACAGTGGGGCTTATTGAAATCGAATATGGGTACTCGTACATTCAGGTGTGTTTATCGCTGCATAATTCCTAGTCGACAGGTTCACTGAATCCGTTGTCGTGTCTCGTAAGTTCTCTTTGTTGTCCATTTGCTCGAACGGCCAACACTTTACTAGTTGCTCTTACTCGCACAACCATGAAATCTCGCAAGGGCTTTATCATGACGAAGATATCTATGAAATTGCTCTATGTAATTTACACGATATGGCGGCAATTTCGAAATGTTTGATTTTAGAAAAATTCACAGGCTATTTGTAATTTCTAATGTTTCGATACTTTTTATACGATAAAACAACTGGAGTTGAAATAGTATATTAATAATAAGTAGGTAGTAATAGTATATTAGTAATAGTGGGTAAATAATAGTATAGTAATAAGTAGGTAAATAATAAGTAGTATAATTATTACTAGTATAGTATATTAGTAATTAATATACTATTAATAGTATATTAGTAATAAGTAGGTAAATAATAAGTAGTATAATTATTACTAGTATAGTATATTAGTAATATTAATAGTATATTAGTAATTAATATACTATTAATAGTATATTAGTAATAAGTAGGTAAATAATAAGTAGTATAATTATTCCGGAGTATTATAACTACGTACTTCTTTCTCCAATTTTTATTTTATAATCTTAAACATTTGAAAAAAAACCATCCTCGATGAATCTACGATTAATCACATCGTTGTACTTTTGTATGTTACATGCATTCTGAGCATCTTTGCACCTTTAAATTTCCCAATGCTACCAGTAAGCGGCGATATTTTACAGTCAACAGCTGTTAAGCTTTTACCATACCGTGGAACAATTTGATTAGGAGCATAAGGACCGTAATTGCAACGAACAATGAAAGTCGATTCATTCTGGCTGATCTACGACTCCAATGCCAATTACTTACTATAATACAATAGCGTGAAATTCATATTTCTTTCTTCTTTCCTTCAAGAAATGTAAATGTAATTATGGTATTTTAGCGTATGGAAACAATATACGGTGTAGAATGTCAGACTCTTAAAGCAGTTGCACAATGAAAATTTCAAAGAAATTGATCGCGTTTACTCTCAGCGGAGAGCTACGATGGCTAAGAATTCGATAAATATCAGCAATTTATATCCCGTGAAGAATCGACAATCGGTGTTTCGTGTCTGTAAATGAGGCAGCTTATTCGTTGTTCCTCCGACTGTTAACTTTCCTCGGTGTCGTTCGTCGATCGCGCGGGCACGTCGTGTCGATTTGTCACCGACACGAACAGTCTCCGACGAATGTCAAAGCTAATTGAATTTGATTAGTCAAGCAAAGTATTACGTTGCACCAAGGTAACAATGCTCGCGATTTGTCACCTTTGCAATTCTTCGTCTTCCTCCATTTTCATAATTGCCCGAGGTCACCGCTTATTATATTAGACACACGTCGCCGATGGATCGAGCTGACAATCGCATCTGCGTCGTTCGACAGTTCGATCCACTTATTGCTTTGTCTCTATTTCTCTATCGTGAGTCATTCGTCGCGAGAGAAGAAGAAGAAAAAAAGAAAAGAAAGAATATTTCCGATGCCAATAAATTTGCGGTTCGAGATAAATTCATTTAGCGGCTGTTCGTTTGGCTCTCTCGACTTGACGCGATTAAGCATCGTATTTTTATCGAGAGACGTCTGACAAACAGGAAGCGAACGAGTATAAAATGATAGATTACTTTCACAAAAAAATAACAGATCACTTGTCAATCAAATTCTTTTTAAAGCAGAGGTTCATGAACAATTCGAAAGTCAGTCTATAGAATTTTTGTACCTCTGCATTACCGTTTGTATCTTTTTGAACGCTCGATTCTAGCCAAAGCGGAAATTGGAGTTTAAAATTTTAAGCTAATTTCGCGGGCAGGACGCAGTTAATTTCATTCTAAAATACGAGCCGAGCTCGTCGTCGTTACGATGAATATGAGGCCAACCATACCGTAGAATTCAAATTAATATTTTATCGCGCTTTTTCACTTGTTTGCAATTTGCAATTGAAAATCTTTTAGTTCCCTTAGGATCATCAGCGTCTGTTAAAAGTAATTTACATTTCTGTAATTTAACCTTCGATAAGAAACAATAGCTACTATGGGGCAATCAAAAGAAACTGAAAATATGAAAAATCAAATTTTTGACGGACGAACAATATTATTTTTACAGTTTTTCTTTAAAAATACACTAACCTCTTTTTCAATATATCTTCGTTAGTTTCAATAATGATCGAGGATGAGAATTCGAGCTAATTAACCGCAGTAGGGAAGTTCATTCTAATGGAATTATAGGAAATCAGTTGAAATTTGTTCTGATTCTGTCTCATTTTCTACTAACTTTTAATTCGATTCTACGTCAGGCGGCTTCCACCCCCCGCTCCGATCCCAACTATTTCTACTGAAACTCGATTTGAAAATGCTTGATTCGCCGAAATGTCTTTCACGATTCGTATTATCCCATTCCGCGCAGCGGCGGTAGTTTCTCTCTCCATTCAATAAATCTTTCCAACAGGAATTATTTCCCGTCGAATTGGAAATAAGCGTCGCAGCGTGCTTTCCGAGTCTTTCTTTGATGGCTACGTACCGAGGCAAATGAATTTTATATAATTATACGAAATATATATGTTGTTTTATATAAATATATTAATCGCAGAAGTCTATGTAGTATTTATAAATATTTATTGGAACTTTTCATGGATGTGTGTTATATAAAACATATCGAAACTTCAACTACTCGCTAACTCTATTAAATAATTCGACTAGATTTTTTTAAAAGAATGTCTCTTACGTTTGTTTAGAAGAATAAACGAAAAACACGATTTATTCAAATAACTTTTGTCCCGACTTATTTATTTGTTTCCAACAAACAAACACGAGCGACATCATTGTATCTCAGAATTTTCGTAACTATAAATAAATGAATTGTCGTAGGCATCAAATCAACACTCACGTATCATGATATTCCCTGTTTTTCATCCGACATTCGAAACTTGATGGATGCACGTGAACTTTCGCGACTGACTATAACTGGCGATCGTTATTTTCCAAGCGTTGGAAGTCGACGAGCGATGCCATTCTCGCCTCTCGGCTCTCTAGAAGAAAAAGGGGGTTAACTGCGCGAAGAAGCGGTGGCAAGACGACCGTGTCGATGCCAGTACCGGGATTACGCCCTTCTGCCGCGGCAGGATGTGTTAACAAGACGATAAATTATTCGAAATGTCAATTGCGACGATATCGTTCGCGCGGCGCGGCGGCTCGTCGGTATTAATCGGCGCGAAGGATCGGGAATGACGTCAGTCTCAGCGACCGATTGCTCGTTCCCTCTTTACGCTCGTTCCCTCTTTGCGCTTGTTCCCTCGCAGAGGACAAGACGCATTAACCGAGAGAGAGAGCATGGGTGTGTACACTTGTCGCAACTGTACGTAACAACGCCGAGAGGACCGAGGTTACGTCCCTGATCCCTCGTTTGAAAAACCCTTTTGCTCGCGACCGACCGGTGCGTTTCTCGTTAATTGCCTAGCTTCTCGCCGTTCAATTATAAACCGCAGTCGCTCGGTGCGGCCAGTCTCCGCTCGTTGATCATTATTGATCAAGATCGAGCGGCTCATTTCGCTTGCTTCGATTCAGGCTTTCAACGAACGAGTTATTCTCTTGGCAGATTTTTGACAGATCGACTGTACGAAGCGGAATGGACACATCGAAGATTTAAATATTGGGGACGACGATGATTGTTTGTTGTTTCGGGAAAATTTTACTGCTGGAAATTGAACACAGTGTACGTAATAAGTAATAAATTTTTAATTTTATTTTAACGTTGTTCTATTTAATTTTATGAATTTTTTGAAAGTGTAGTATTTATTTAGAAGCGCTCGATATTATATATTTGTGTAGTTTGAACCGAGTACAGACGAATGCTCAATGGTTTGTGGATTTTTATGCGAAATTTATACAAAATTTGAAGATGCGAAGATAAGTAAAATAGTAAAATGCTAGTTGTAGTTTTTAATGGAGAAATCTGTATTCAAGTTGTACTTATTCAGGTCTGTTTATAAAAATCCACAGTCTAGACACGTATTCTTACCAAACACGGGCGAATGTTCGTTTGGACTTGAATTTCTTCTTTTAAAATGTGGAAGTTTAGATCTGTGTTGCACGTAAGTTAAGCCATAAGTCATATTTGACACAGCCCAATTCCCGAGATTTTGGTTTAATTGTAATTTTACGTAGTTACTCCTTCATATAAAGATCGATCGCGCAGGGATCGACAACGGTTTTCCACCATTATTCCGCGCGGCAACGTATAAATTCTCCGCGGCTTTTCTTCGTTTACACGCGTTTCCTGTCAAGTCGCGAAACAGATACGACAACGAGATCGCAACCGGTGAATAACGGCTGCTTTTATTTCATCCGCGATAGTGATCGGTTCATTCAGCGCAGAAGAACGTAATGCCTTGATCACGAGTGTTCGAGGAATCCGTTCCAAGGCGGATGGAGCGCGAGTAACGAGATCAAGGAATGACACCGCTCTCGCGACATACGTTCCACCATCATCGATCGCCGATCGCGAATGTTTCCGCGTTGTACCGGAAAAACAGTGTCTCGGAAACTTTACGATTCGGTGGATGGTACTGTAGTAAATTCTAATCGACACGAATTTACAGACAGAATTATAGAATAAAACATCTCGGCTTGGTTATCAATTTTCATTGATTTTAACAACGTTCCCGTTCCAGAAATAATTTCCTCTAATATTTAGTAATTAATAATATAGTAATTTTAGTACTTTTTTATCTTAGAAGCACGACTTTTACGGGAGAAGTAGAAATTACCATTATACGCAGAAAATGTAAAACAAAGACGAAAACGATATACGAATTAGAGTATCTCCGTTTAATCTCGGATGTATCGTGCTGCGATACATTTTAAATTGAAGTGATTTAATTTAAATGATAATTTTAATATTAATTCATATTTACCCCATTAAACCTAAGTAATAATTTTCAAATTAATATTAACAGTGATTTGATATTTTTCGAATTCGCCAATATTTAATTTAAATGATAATTTTTAAATTAACATCAACGTTTTACTTTTCCACGTTTGAAACAAATACGATATTCGTTCCAAGGCTGTCAAACAGGGAAATCTCCATCAGCAATGGGATACTTTTCGGTTGACAAAACCAGTCCGATGAAACTATCCAGAGAGTTACGGAGTCATTACCGTAATTAATTACGTCGTCGATCAATCATGACGACATTAAAAACGATGCACAACAGCGACGATTAAGAGTGATCGATACCGCGGTCATTAAACTAATCTTTAATGAACACGCGTAACGAGAGTTGTTTCGAAAAGGCGAGGGAGAAAAAAAGAAAGACAAACAAAAAAAAAAAAAAAACAGAGAAAAAGGAAAAAGGACACTTTCTGTTGTGTCTTTGCAGTCTGCAAGTTTTACTATTTTCGAGCACGTTAACACGGAAAAAGAAGTAGAAAGTGAATGTTCCCCTTGAGTAATGGAACTTGGTGATTTCTAGATAAAAGGCGCGCGAGTATTCGTATTCTTTGGAGTGTCTACTGTTAGACTGTTGCAGATCAAATGACATGCATTAGGTATACATAGAATTTGGGAGGTGTTCTATGCAATCAAGCTTTAATACGATTTCTCCCAAAGAAATTTCATCAAACAATTTCAACAATCAATCAATTTCAGTTAATTCAACAGTTAATTAAATTTAAAATACGTAGACGTCGTAGAACGGAGCTGTTATAATCCCTTTAAAAGAATTTATGAATCAAAAGATCGCCACGACAAAATAAAAACGGGACATTTTTAATTTGCACCTTCTTCGAGGCGCTTCCTCCAAATTTAAAATCGTGCAAATATATTGATCGTATTGTAACGTCGCAGCAGTAAAGTTTCATAGAAGAGGAGATGCAAGTGTAGAGATTGGCTCTCATGAAAATGGAAAATCAACAGAGGAGAGAAGAGAGAAGGAAAGGACGAAGAATCGAAGAATGGGAGGAGCAAGGATCACGATGATGATAAATGCTTCCGGCGATAGAGCGTAATTTATGCTGTCATTAGAATAGTCGCCACGAACCTCTCGTGTAGGTGGTGCATAATGATCGCTACCATGTACCACCGTGCGTGCATGCACACGCTCTTCATGGCTATTCGAGGAGTTGGCTTTTTACAAAAAAGGCACCCGTTGCTCGATGATTGCGACGCCCATAAACACGGTTCGCGTCGGTACATTGGTCACTTGCTATCCCCGGCTTGTTCGAGGCCTGCTGCGTGTTTCGAATCCTCTGTCGCCGCTTTTACATCGGCAGCCAGCAGCCCGAGGGACGTTTCTTTCTTTCGAGGCCTGTTCCTCTCTCCGATCGAGACTTCCTTCTCGAAACTTTTCAACGAAAGAGTCGCGCTCTTATCGAACGATGCTGAAAGTTTAGGATTACCTAGATGTCACGAGGCAAGTCTCGGACACTTTCTTGCGAAGTTTCACGGGTTTCTCGGGTTTTAAGTGTTTCGATGGTGTTCAATCAGAACTTAGAGAAATGCAGAGCGCCTATGTCACTCGCATTTCACATGCAGCATCAATTTATCTTGATCTCACAATGATATTATTTATCTATGTAATGTTCTATAATATTTTTCTTATGATGTTTTGTATATATTAAAAGAATTGGTATATTTAATTATATACTTTAAACAGATGCTCGCAATAAAATACTTCACTACGTCTTCATTAAAAAGTATAAAATTTATAAATAATAAATATCTATTAAAGTAAATCAGATTCCATAGAGGATTAACTAGTCAGCTAAATAATAAGCTACCACCACGACCTCCGTTTTCACCTCAATCCTTCGTCAACTGTTCTTTTCTTTTTTCTTTAGTCTGACAGTGGCGGGGACGAGCTAAGCGGCCGATTAAAAGGTTAATTACCGAAAGTAATAAGGGACCACCCATCGTCCATCTAGATCCGACAAAATAGATACGCATTAATTGGACGAAGGGGGAACTCTCCTTTGATTACCTATTACCGATAATTATATGTTGACCGCGTATCCAGATCCGGCCCGGCACGCACTCCAGAGAACCTGTTCCCCTACAGCGGCCGAACATTGAATCAAATTGCGTGCGCGTGCATGCGTGTACACCAACCGTATTCACGCCTCCTAACCTTTCGCTACCGGCTAGATCTACGCGTAAATAATTGCCGTTGGTCCCAAGCTAGATCGGGGCCATTGCAGCCACCATCGATTGGCTTTCGGTTCTATTACCACTGTCGATCGTGTAGTTCAATTTCTTTCCTCCGCCATCACACTGACTGTCGCGCGAGATTTATACGTTTTATCCGCGGCGCTGGATACTTAATTTTTTTTTTTTTTTTGAAAATATTCTGTTACAATAATAAAAGTGCAACGAAAGCGTATCTTTCATTTTATAGTATATAGCGGCAGGTATTTATCTATCGCGTTAGCGCAACGTTTCATTTCGTTGGCCATTGTAAACGATTTCTATTATCAAATTCTATTCTTCAGTATCGGGGTTGCGAGTTGACATGGATAATAAATATTTCATGTTATTATACGTGAATCTATCTATCCAGATATTCTGTAATTTTTGTCAAGTTTGAAGCGTTTATAACGTTATTGCGACGAAGCGTTTGGATTCTAAGACGCGAGAATAAATCGTAGCTTATAAAATTGATAGCCTCGAATAAAAACGCGATGAACATTTCACGAAGGATTTCCGTATAAAATATCACCGTCACCGGGTCTCCGTTTCTTTTAAAAATTCTAGGAAATTAAATCAGCACACGGTCGTCAGGTCAATTTAGTAGCTGGATGTGCCTCGTTACCGTGTAACAGTGCCATAAATAATTGGTTTGGTAATTCGAGCTTATAAGCAGTTTATTAAGAGGGACGCGCCGACTTTCTTGTTTTTCCACGGTTTTTCTTTCCTTTCAATTATTGGCGACGCGACGGGATAACCTACAATCGCACAGCGGTCTGACAACTGGCTTTTTCTGGCTAGAAGGCAATTTTTCAAGTTTAATATGCGAGCCTCTTGGCTGACAAGTGAATTAATATGTTGCGAAAAATTGGACTTTCGTCCTTTTACAACAAATTAAGAATGGAGAAATAAAAGAACAGTAATTACGATAACATAATTTAAAAGAGATCGTCTTTTACTAATAAAGTAACGATAAAGTGACGAATAATCAAGTGCCATTATTTACTTACAATATAAAAATTGACATAGAACAAACAGAAAACAAAATATAGTAAATGAAACAAGTATTCTCAGTACTTGGTGTTTCCATAATAAATTCAGTTTTCTTAATCTCGGATTTACGCTGGTTGTTAATTAAGGAGCTCATTTAATATATATATATTTTTCTCTTTTGCTATAAAATGACAACCCTCGAAAAATGCAAATTTTATCACTGTAATCAGTTATGGAATTTCATAGATAAAATAGCAAAATTCAAAGTGAAGTTGCAATTTCAGATACTGACGTTGATCGTGCAATCAACAGTTTGATCAGCTCGGACCATTCCGATTCAAACTAGATTTCTGAGTTATCGTTGAATAATTCTTTCGCGCGATAGTTCTTCCGCGAACTCTCTTTCTTTCTCGAGGATCAATTCACTACGGTGACTTGTAAATGGCGAGTCTATTTTTCGTTAGAGAACTTTACAATTCGATATTAACGAGGTTTGCGGAATACGTAAGTAGATTGCTTCAAGCGACCCCGTTCTACGATCCTCCAAAGACATTCAACCGAATTACCCTGATTTCCGTTAATGCCCCGTGATCTAAAGAAAATTTGCATTTGACCGGGAAGCTATAGATTCGGGGGAAAAGAGAACCGATGGACTTAGCATTTTCTGAGAGCAGCGAATATGTTAGGCTGCTGGACGTGAAACGTCGTCTTTTTCCAGATGAAACTTGAGTAACACGTGTCATGTAGTAGTATACTATGTATTTAATTAATATATTTAAATACTACGTATATAATAAATATAATTCTAGTAGTACTACGTATATAATAAATATAATTCTAGTAGTATTTAATTAATATATTTAAATACTACGTATATAATAAATATAATTCTAGTAGTATTTAATTAATATATTTAAATACTACGTATATAATAAATATAATTCTAGTAGTATTTAATTAATATATTTAAATACTACGTATATAATAAATATAATTCTAGTAGTATTTAATTAATATATTTAAATACTACGTATATAATAAATATAATTCTAGTAGTATTTAATTAATATATTTAAATACTACGTATTTAATTAATATAATTCTAGTAGTACTACGTATTTAATTAATATAATTCTACACAATTCCTCTGACGATCTACTGATTTCATTATTCCAGATTTTGAAGAATTATCAATTCTCGAAAATTGAAAAATCCGAATGGAATCGAGATGAATGATCGTTTTCCAATTATGTTCCATCTGTCGAAAAATTATTTATGGAATGGAAGAGATCTTTGAACCTGTTGAAAACGATGAATTTTGATCAGAGAAAGAGAGAGAAAGAGAGAGAGAGAGAGAGAGAGTTTGTGTCGAGAGTCCAAGTCTTTTCTCTAGAGGATCTCTCATTGTTACTTCGAATCAACGACGACAATAGTTCATACGTAAGCGCGATTTGTTAAACGAGGAGGCACATCACGCGAGAAGATGCATGTCCACGGCGCATTTCGCAGCCGGCGTGACCGAGCCTATCGTACCGCGCGATCGTTCCTGGAAATTTAATAGACACGTCCCGCCGTTGTATCCTTGATTCTTCGACGACGATACCAGCTACCGGCGAGGACTTCGTGCAGCTCGAGATAACGGATAAAGGAGCCACACCTTTCGGTAGCGAGCGAACGATACCTGCCGACCCTTTGTTTCTCTTGTACTCCTACTTTCGCGCCAGCGCGACGAATCGTCGTTCCTATTTCTTCTTAAAGGAAACCCTGGCAAGATTCGCGTGCCGAGTTCGTTGTTCTCGACAATGGAGCTTGTGTTAGGATTTGCCGCGCTTGTTAGAGATAGGTTGGTCGATATTTGGAATTTGTTAACGTTTCCCAGCGCACAGTAGACGGTACACCGCCCCTACGGTCGATACAGTCTCACTTTTCATTTTTTTCACCTTTTACAACGTTAACCCTCTACACGTCTGCACGTTATTTTCGCGGATATTATACGTATATCGTATTTGGATGATTATATAATGAATACCATTTGATTTATTTGATTTATTTATCTGATCCCTGCCTTCCGGCTTCCGACGACTTCCGGTTTTTTGTACATAATCACAGTGTTGTGGTTAGATTACAATTCCCTCTTTTGCCCAAAAGTATATATCGAACTAATATAATATTGCCTACGTATATCTATATATCGAATAGAACTAATTTCAAGTGATTAAAAATGACTAAACTCAGCTGACTACCTCTAACTTTACATTATAAAACGTAACCAGACAAAACAGCTAAATAATACATTTGATGATAAGCATAAATTAACGAAAAATCTTTGGCGTTGGATATTATATATGTGTATGTATTTTGAAAATTTTATTTCGTGCGTATACTGTTCTACTACTTCATCAATAGACGTATAAAATGATCTACAACAATTATTAATATGTATACATTTATTTATGTTAATATTATTCACAACAGTAATCAGTCTTAGAATTAAATTAATTGGCAACCTTTTATTTTATTTCGTAATCGTTAATTTAATATTTACAATCATTGATAATCTTTCTCCTTTGCAAAGTAAATGAAATTCTGGTAACAGAAGAGTAGCAGTTTTTTCTAGCGAATGAACGTCTTCGAAAAACATAACCACCTTCAAACCTACTGGACCGAGATTCGAATGAAAGATCTGAGCAATAATTCATTTAAACGTGATAAATACATTGCAAAAAAAAAAAAAAAAAAAAGAAAAAAACGAGAAACTCGCCATTCTCCAAGTACAATTGATCAAAACGAGATGTAAATAATCCAATCAACGCTTAGAGCCCGCCATCTCACGTACGCTTGCTACCCCTTTCAAAGAGATTCAACCAAGACATTGTTCGGACAAGGAGTCCACCGGTTTCGATCGGGCAATATCATCGCGCTATCCAATAAACGTAATGCCGGGCTTTGAAATGTCCCGTAAGCCACTCAAGGTAACAAAGGGATCACGGTACAGCATCTTGCGGGGACAGCAGCAAAAGGGTGGCCCGGGGTGTCAAATTCAATTCTAACTCACGTTAAGCGGTCGCCATCGAGGGCGTACCGGCGAATTAACCCGCCAGATAATACCATTACCACCCGTGGAAGCCTGAAATTACTGAACATTACGTATCGACGCCAATTACACTTGGCCTGTGCCGCGGCGAGCGAACGCGCCAACCTCGAAACGATTACTTCATTTACATGTCACGTAAATACGCGTGCCACTGCCACGTGGCCGGGCCAGATCCTCGTCGATTACGAATCATCGATCCCGCCGAAAATTACTCAGCAGCAGGGCGCGTACGCGGGAATCGACGAACAGATTTGACGACCCGAAGCTTATTATCGGCTGTGAAACACCGTGACGAATTAATACCGCTATCGTAATTCCGTACGGCGCATGATTGATCCGAAATCTCTGCTGGAGCTCGTGAATCGATTCGTCGATGTATCGTATCTCTTTACGATATATTTCTAATTATTGCGAAACCGGACGGTTTAATTTCTTAGAGGAAAGTTAAGTGGCAAATCCTGATGTTTAATCCTGGAGTATCTAAGAAGTGTTTAGTACCTAGAATCCTGGGTAATCCTAATTTTGGAACTCGAACGTTATTATCTTGTTAATGGTTATTGGAGGAATAAATCTTGATGATTTTCTTAACTTTTCAGTCAGAAAATGAGGAAATTGGACGTACCCAATGTTTAATTCTGGAGTACCTAAGAAGTGTTTAGTACCTAGAATCCTGGGTAATCCTAATTTTGGAACTCGAACGTTATTATCTTATTAATGGTTATTCGAGAAATAAATCTTGATGATTTTCTTAACTTTTGAGTCAAAAAACGAGGAAATTGGACATACCTATCATTTCCTCAATTGAATTATGATTATTCTGTTTTTGAATCTTTTATTTTTTAGTGCATCGTCTCTTCAAAAAATTAATTAAGTGGTCGCTTGTATTTATTAAGAAGGATTACGCTAATTAGAATTAATTTGTCTTTATTATCTTTTAATCGAATCAATGCTGTTCCACTTTAAAATCACGAAATCAAATTTAGTTTAAATGTTTCTAATAAGCCAATTCTCAATCAAGGGATTTAAAAAAGTAACACGCTACTAAAGAGACGTGTGAGAATAAAAATAAAAATTATTGTAATTAAAATAAAAATTCTCTGATGAAACACAAATATATTTGAAGTATCGTTTTATTAATCGAGAACAAATTACTAGAATGTTTCGTCACTTGTTAAATTGATGGTGCTACGAAATACATTTTTTTCGTACAATTCTCGTTCGTATTTTTGAGAGTGTTTAATTCCGGACTATTTGTCAACTTGCTGATTCAATTGTAGAAGATTCCGGTTTAAAAAAAAAGTCTCAATTAATAATTCGATACGTTGTTGCGCGTAATATTTACGAAATTAATGCATGTTCCTAGTTTGTTCGAGGCTTTGCGCGGAATAATTTTGACGAGCAAAATGTTATAATTGTCGGAGGAAGACGAAGCACCGTAATAAATGCCATTTTTAGTTGTACATCTTAATTCCGAACGCGAGCTCTTTTAAAAATTGAGTTCGTGTTTTACGTTCACCGGCAGAGGGAACGCCTGCAACAACCTAATATTTCAACGGAAATTCATCCGGAGAAACTGCGTGGCGGCAATTTTTCCGTTTCTAAAGACGCAATAAATATTTTGCGAAACAGTTTATTTGCACGACTGAATGTCTAACGGGGATAATTTATATCCATACTTCATCCGCGAGATATCCAACCCTTCTAACACAATAAGCTTTTATACGCTTTATTAAACTGAAAATTTACAACGCGGAGTATACCTGTCGCGTGGACATTGATTTAGCTGTGACTTAAACTTTATATTACGTTTATTATTCGCGACGAAGAGCTTTTACGAATTTACGTAACATTTGTTTTTTAAATATAAATATAATGCATGAAATGTTGCGCACAATTTCGCCATTAACACGTTTTTCTACCAGATTGTATTGATCGAATGATATCGTGGGGTCACGGATGACTATAATAACTTGCATCATGTTACAAAAATTTTAGGTATTTTAATTTTTGTAATATTTTGTATACTCTTATATTATATTATAATAGAGATCAGAGGTAAGAGTCAATTAAATTAAAAATTAAGCGATATAATGCAAAAACCTTTATGATTCTTATTGTCCAACGATACCAATTTGGAGTATTTTTCGTGAGCCAATTTTTCATAATTCAATTACTCTTTTTTCTATTTCTTCTTCTTTTCACAGTGATAATTCGAAAATCGTATTTTCTGAGTTACGTTGTTTTCTCGATGTTTCAATCGTTCTAGACTTAAAATCCTCAGCTATCTAATAATTATAATAATAGCTATTCGTTTAATTAATATCTACTAATTGCATACGTCGCGATTAAATTAAAATCCATTCGTTCGAATTGTATTTTTTATATTGCAATAATTTATGTGTCCAAATGCTTATAGTGAAAAAAAAAAATTTCCGCTCGTATAATGAATGATAATATAAACGAATGTGTCGACAGTAAATTGAAATCAAAGATTTATCAGTAATGGAAGTACCTATCATTTGTCAGTTTGAACTTTTATGACTGCTTTTTGTGAGAATCTGCGCGTGCACTCTGTTGCATCAATTTTATGGTGTAATAAAATGGAACATCACACGCGCGAGAGATACGTGATAGCTGAAAGTATACGGTTAAGCAACATTAAAACACTCGTACGTGGGCACTAACGACTTCAAGGAGAAATTAAGAACAAAGTGTGCATGCAGATACTGTTCTGCAAGGATCTATGCTAATTTCTGCCTCCCGCACCTTCGATAGACCGTAATTTATAGGATACCCTGAATGTGATTTCCGGTGATTATACACGGACAACTGTACCGCCTCGAGCAGCCACATTAAGATTGCACGTGTGGAAACGCTTTTTTGCCATTCGAATTGATACTTTGATACTTTTCAACCGATAAATTTAATTTCACATGTGGCGAGTGCATGAATTTTAAATAGGAAAAAGTTGATATACTTTTTTGGTTCAATAATTTCTGAAATCTTCGAATTAATTTTCTACTTATTTAATAAAAAATGTAAAGTATGTTTTATTTGATCATTCTCGTATAATATTTTTTAATAAATATATATTTTTTCCGGGCTTCTGAAAGGAATAAGACAAGAGCCGCACGAGATATTGCAGGCTTAAAAACGAATTTATGTGCTCGTCTATAGGGAATATAGTATTTTTTGATTTTTGAAAAGTCAAAGAACAAAAGATTCTAAAAGTTTTATTGACTGAAAGAAATAGAAAAGTAGCAGAGGACGCTTTCACTGAACTACTCGGACTCAAGTTCCAATATCTCCGCCATCAAAGTATCATTATTTTCAGACTTGGATCATAGAGTCGAAATTCTCATCTCCTCTATCGATCCGTTTTTAATCAGTCAACAGATATCGTTTCGTTTTCGCGTCGTCTCAATCGCGTCATTTACCTCCGTCCCCTAACTTTGATCATTCTTTTTAACGGAGGGGGATAGATCAACGTGCGCAATTTCGATATTTGCCGCTAACTCCATATTCACCGACTAAAAGTCCACATCGAGTCCGTATCTCCGGCTAATTACGCCGGTCGCAGATGAATCGGAAGCAGACTGTCCCAATATATCAAAGTCAAATTCGACGAGTTCACGGTAGCGTGAACGCGCGTAATTTCGTCAGAGTCCGTTCGGTGATTTAATTCGACAAGTCACAATTCGATCGATGTTACAAAGCCGACGGGCCGGACGACGAATACCAATTGAACCAATTAATCAACCATCACGATGCGGGCGTGCACTTATCGAGCTTTCAGTAAGATCGGGCACTTTTTAATTGAACAAACGACAAAGGGCAAATGAGGACGCTCGATTATCGACAAATTCTTAGACAATGTGCTGTATATATGTGAGAATGAGAAAATAATTTGTACATTGCACTAAGTCTATTAATAAACTAAAAGAATAATTATGATAACATAACTTGAAAGGAAAAGTTCAATACTAAAATAAAGACATGGTGCCGTCATTCGCTTACAATATAAGTGTTAGTATTAATTAAAAATTAAAATAATTAAATTAATTAAAAATTAAAATAATTAAATTAATTAAAAATTAAAATAATTAAATTAATTAAAAATTAAAATAATTAAAAATTAAATTAATTAAAGATTAAATTAGTATTAATACTTAGTATTTGTAAGTGAAACAGGTTCCTAGCATTTTCATGTATAAACTTCTAATTTTTGTCGTCAATTGTACCACGAGTTCATACAATACGAAGTAGAGAAGTTCTACTTATAGTATTTGAATAAAAGTTCAATGTCCATCCTTGACGCGCAAACGGAACGACCGGTTATAGCTTCCACGTAGTTTCACTTCCAAGACGAGTTCCCGAAATTTCGTGTCTCCTTACTACACACCGGTAAGGTCAATCGCCGCGAGCGATACGCGGTTCAACCGACTTCCTCGAGAAAATTGAGCAATTACGTGCTACTGCATGTGAGAACCCGCCGCTTATACAAGCAAGTTTCTCCCTATGAGCTTGATTCCTGCTCGTTTCACGGGACGTTCGAATCGTCTTCCGCTCGGACCACCTATGCGATCTAGTTTCTCACGGTTCAAGCGCCTCTCCTTCATTCACCGGTTCACGTGGCAGCGATGTGTTTATCATACCGATGTCACTGCTTCCTTTATTTCTGCGTGCAGATTTTGTCTTGAATGTTTGTCAACGAAATTTTATTTTTGTCGCGTATATATATATTTATATTCTACAGATTAAGAAATCTTCGACGAGTATGAAAATTGACAAATTTTGTTCTTTCTTTTTAAACGTATAAATACTACTATTTATTTTGTTTTATCATGTTATATTAT
>NW_025110536.1:278766-290150 GCF_011392965.1 Frieseomelitta varia
ATACTACATTTTACTATTGTACTTTTTAAATATAATATTAATTATATAATAATGGTAATTTTTAGTAATATTAATTATATAATAATGGTAATTTTATTTTTGTCGCGTATATATATATATATATATTCTACAGATTAAGAAATCTTCGACGTGTATGAAAATTGACAAATTTTGTTCTTTCTTTTTAAACGTATAAATACTACTATTTATTTTGTTTTATCATGTTATATTATGCTTACTATATTTTTAACTATTTTTCACTTTTTTTGCCGCACTATACTACATTTTACTATTGTACTTTTTAAATATAATATTAATTATATAATAATGGTAATTTTTAGTAATATTAATTATATAATAATGGTAATACTAGTACCGTAATAATATTGAAAGGTGATATCACTTCTTCCTTACAAACGTGCTTTTCAATTTTCAATTTAGGATTCTCGGCAAAACTGCCTTTTGAGAATGTCGAAAAACTAACAGATTGGGACAGTATATTTTGACTACTAACAAGTTACGAAGGTAACTCTTTGTCTAACAAATTTAATTAATGTTTCGTTCGACTCGGATTGTCGGAGTTAGAACTGTTCGAGGTGCGACGTTTCTTAATATAGCCCGGGCTTTTGTTCCGACGACACCGGCGACAAAATCACAGCGCAGTTATTAGACTTCTCGCTAAGCTGGATGCGATGTTAGTTGGAACACCTGAACCTTCTCTGAATTACGCGGTTTATTCCGTCTATGAATTAAACGCTAATTTTCAAGAGCATTCACTAGACGTTTCAGTATATTCCCGTTCAAAAATCTCACGGAAAATTACTACTTACTGTTTTAATATTAGAAAAATTAAATAATACTTCATAACGAAAGATATGCAAATTGTTAATATGTTACATTGACGACTGCAATTAGAAAATTTTATAAAATGATAAACTAATATTGATCATTAATAGTAACGACCTAGTCCTACTTTCTCACATTTTACAGATTCACACGTCGTTGACTGTTTCTTTATACATACATAGTACAAATAAAATTTCCTAGACTTTTTAATATAATTTGCCGGCAACTCTAGTGTTAAAATTAAGAAGTGTTCTAGTACTTTCGACCGGAAAGAATGTACAATATATTAAACCATAATATTTCACATCAATATCAAATCTAAACAAAAGACTCGGGACACAGAGAACCATCGAAGCGTGAACTACCGCACTTTCCAATTTTCCAACGAGAGAATTCAGAATCTTCTTCATTATCGTGCGTACGTACATACATTTCCCCTATCAACGATCTTAAAGAAGAAAAATCGAAGAGAATTAACATTCCAGAATGTTGCTTGGCGTCGGCTCATTAGCGCGTAAAGCGAGGAGCGTGGTCAGTCTAATAAGCAGCATTAATAGCCTTCTTTCAGCTATCTCGGCCGTTCGTCCCAGCGCGGCGGATTGCTCGAAAGGAATACGATTGCTCGAAAGGGAAGGAAACAAAGAGGAGCAGGTTACAAACGTACGTCTGACGAAAAGCGTACACGCACTGATTGCGAAAGAATTCGCCTGGAAGCTGCGAACAGCGGTGTTGCGTTCACGTAGAACCGTCGAGATGCTCGAGGAGAATAGGCGTGTGCGTGGTTACAGGTGGACGCGCGGCGCGTTGGCGAAGGCGCGCCGTCATAAATCTGCCAGGCGATGGCAAATTAAATCATTATCTGGAAGCTGTGAGCAAATTGCGCCGATGCATGCTTCGCGAGACTCCTCCCTTCCTCGTTTCCTCTCCTCTCTCGCCGTTCTCTCTCGTCTTCATACGTTTCTCGGCATCTACCATTGTTCTTGCGCTTCTCTTCTTACCCCGGGTTCGTAAGGTTCGTTACCACCTTCGCGGTTCTTTCCTTCTTTCCTTTTTCTTTTTTTTCTGTTTCTTTGAAACGTCGTCACCGCGCTACGTTCCACAGTAGGGATGGGATCGAGTCCAATATAATAATAATTGAACACCTAGCGCGATTCCTCTAGAAAGTTGATACTTTTGTTTCGATTGTTAGATCTATCTTATATAGATCTGTTATAGTCGCGACATACTCGTATCGGTTAAGACCTACAACTGGTATGTTTGTGATAATGCGTGTATGTATTATTTATATAAGCAGCTCGAAACGTATTGTCAACGTTCATCTTTGTAATAAGAGCCCGCTGAGTAAAATTGTTATTTCTAAGTAAATTCCAAAGTGATTATTACCTCATTAATTATTATAAAGCCACGTGCTCCAACATCGTGCAGTTACAAGTTCGGTGAACATTCTTCTATCGTTGATTTTCTACATCCTCTGAACGATCTGTCGACGAATGCTCATCCCGCCGAAACTAGATCCCGCTTAGATTCGAATTATACTTGGAAATATTTATGAAACATTCGAATAAGATAATTGAAGATTCGAAGCTACTCGTGAGGTACTCGATCCCATCTCTAACCTGTTCCAACTTCCGCGTGCGAGTTTCTCCTCGCGATATCCACTAACCCGTTGGACGTCGACGATATACGTTCATATTCGTAAATTTCGGTTTTGCGGCGCGTGGCGAAACTGTTCTCTCTCTCTCTCTCTCTCTCTCCATTGGCGGTGGCCAACTTAGAAATGTAATTTCGCTGGAACGGAGTCCTCGGGATACGGGGCGGACGCCGCTTTAAACGCGGATACAACTGCCACCAATTGGGGCTGTTTTATAAGTGCCAGACGCGCCACGCCCGGAAACGCGGTCGTAGGAGAAATTGGCGAGGTGAACTGGCTGCGGGGATTACCGTTTTACCGAGTATTTTGCACGAGCGAGAAAGAAACTCTGCAGAAATGATATCGATCCTCTGTGCGATTCAAAGAAGCTCGATTAAACGCGTCGTAAGTGGGATAGATTATTTGTTTTTTTTTTTTTTTTTTTTTAATCGATTGAAATTAAGTTATTTGCCATTCTTTTACTTCCATGAAATCTTTGCGTTAGTTTTTATTAGTAGAGTAAGAATTTTTACAGAAATTAAAAAATAGAAATTCTTTTGTCGTTGGAAATTTTTTATAATCACACACACACACACATATATATATATATATATATATATATATATATATATATACGAAATATCTATTTTCGGTATTTTAATATTTCTGCATATTCTCAGTATTTTGTTTTATCCATATTTTTCTGCAAACAAACAGAGCACGAACGTTGAAAACTAAATCTCGCTAACGCGCGTTGAGCACATACACACAGCTGTAGCGTGTTATTCATTTACTGCCATCATTGTGTCATCAAGTTGAACATAAACTATAAAGAGAGAGCGGAGACAGTTCACGAACGAGAATTCAGCGGAAGGACGTGTGTTATTCTTTAATGGAAAATCGTACAGTGATGTCTACAAATGTTTTCATTAATTTCCCGTTCTTGTTTAACGTCGATCTATAAATATCTTTGTTGGTACTACCGACTCTGATATTTATGGTATACTCACGATATTGAATTTCGTATAAGAAACGGAAATCGAAAATCGGTTCGCGATAGCGGTAATTGAGATTGTAATATTTTCTCGCGATGATAAACAATAATAATTAAACGAACAACAATAAAGCATAATTGTCGTATAATAAGTTTTCATCGTTTGCTTCCGATATCGGACAATCGAACTTAAAGCTACGCGTCTGTGTCTTACGGTCGATATGAAAATTCAAGTGGAACATCCGTACGATAAATCAGACGCAACGAACGTGCCCGTATTTTCCGTTCTCCTACTTCTACCTAATTTGCATCGTTGTTCATCGACAATTCGTAACGCCAAAATTACGTCAGCAGTCTTTATTGTTGTAACTGGATATTACTATTGTAACTTATTAAGTTGCAGTCAGTCACGATTTTAAATTGACAGGTATTAGGATCCTATTTTTGTTATTCGAAATAAATAGGAACAAAAAAAATTGTGAAATCTACTTTATAAATAAAACTATAATAAATCTACTTTATATACTAAATTGTAGTTGAAATATATTATTATTATTATTATTATATTTTAGTTGGAATAAATCTTTAAGTAACAAATTAATCAAAGCATACAAAATGTCCAAAATCCCTCTCACTCCGTTTCAAAAACCTTCGTGACCGACCGTACGTACATTTCATTTATCGTTCCCATTGAAACGCGAAATAATAACGTGGTGAAGCAAGGAGAGCAAAAGGGATCAGAGAACAGGGAGATAAAAGTGTAGAACTCACCAGACCGTCGCAGGTGGACAAGGCAACCTGGGAATTCCGATGTCCCTGAATGAAACCTCGATAATGGCACTTGCTCGAGCGATTTTTTGGCCGGCTGCGGACATGTACGTTCCGTTTCCGTCTTTCGACGACCATCCCTGGCCCGATGAAGTTGTCCACGGCCGTCAGCTCGATATGGTACTCGTTACCGGCCACCGACAATCGATAGTGCACCATTCGCCCATCCTCGTGATGATGGTGGGTCACGTTGTGCGAGATAAGCTCTCCTCGGTGAGTCACCTTCCGAGGTATCACTATCTCGTGCCCGTGAACGTGCTTCTCCAAGGTATATATGCCTGAAATGCACACGATTTTGGTAAATTTGGTTTCGTGGAGAAGTGGCATCAAATTGCAGCACTGATTGATACGCGGCACAGAATAGGTATTGCATGCAATGTTCCGCGCTTTCGCAGAAGACTGAATCTTAATGTAAAAATATTCTACGGGCACAAGAGAATGAAAATTTACACGGAGTGTCCTCGTGAAGACACTCAACTGGAGTAAGCTATAGTTTTGAGATTCTCTTTCGTAGGTAAAACGAATAACGAGTTCAAAATTCATTGATAATGTCTGTTCGTTAGTTGTGTATATTACAGTTGCTCGGGAAAGTATTCGAGGAATACTCGTAGAAATATTTCACGAGTATACGTGTATTATGTTAAGTATTTTAACGCTTTATTGGTAATGTAATGGAACTCTACTATCATGATTATGTTGGTTAAACTTGTAACTAATAGACATTGCACATACATATAAAATCAATTCAATGTATCAATATAATTGTCGATACTTGCTATATTACATTGTAAATTCTGACAATTGTCTTAATCGCTGTTTGGATACTGAAAAATGCCGGAATCAACTGTTTTATGTAACAAAAGGAAAGTGGTTATTCTATAGCACACAAAAGTTCTGTAATAAATATTTAAATACTTTCGCGAGCCACCGTGTCTATACGATCACATCATTATCACATAACAAATACCAATTTAAAACTTTCTTTCGTCTTAAAATTTCCTCCATCTCCTATCGTTTCAGAACTGCAACATATTCCACTCACGCAGAGCACTCTGTATGGTGCTTAACGTAATTTCTCCCAAAAATTGTTACTCAGCTTCTCGAATCGTCTCGGAAAGAAACAAAAATTGCGCTCGCCGGTCAAGTAACGACCTGTTTTGCGCCGTGAGTTTTCCTTGAAATTTATTCGCAACGCGCGATAAATCTCGCGCGAACGTTCCGCGAAGGGACAGCAACCCGCGTAAAACAACGTTAGATATTAATTGACTGTTTACCGGCGGCGGTTTCGCCGGAGTAACGCGAGACAACGCGGATTGTGGCGTGGCAAGGAGAACGGCCGACGCGGAGGGCAGAATTCAACCCGAGGGAGGCTGTGATTGATTACGGACACCCGGAGCTCGTACCGAGCAATATTTCAAATAAATAATTGCATCAACGTTACCCGGTGCTTCATTAAGACAGCTATCGCGACATGATTGCAAACCGGGCCTGCGCGTGAATAACTCACGGATATCATTCATATTCTCGAACGTCGCGCCCCGTCTCGAGCGATTGTCCAAAGCACTTGGAACTGTAACGCTGGAATTCTACCGTTGGAAGGACATTTGAAATACATTCGTTGAACCTTGCACAACGTTATTTGTATTTCGTCGTTGCATCTTGAAAATCGACAGAACTGCGGTGAAATTCTTGCGAGGGTCAATTTGACCAATTAATTCTCACTCTTCTAAGCTAAAGAATATTAACTCGGTGAGATTTAGAGTACACGTCGAGATTTAGAGATTATGGTTTGTTTTATTATTATATATATATATATAAATATATAATATAATATATTTTATTATTATATATTTATAATTTAATATTAATTGTTTTATTATAATTTATTGTTTCTTGAATTCTCTGCGATGAAGTTAATATTCTTTAAAGTAAAGTTAATATTAATGTATTGTTGTTAATATAGGAGCATAAAATGTACATCGTGGTAAATAAATGTTACTCTTTACTGAAAGTTCACAAGCGCACACGTGTGTAAAATTTATAGGAAATTTTTCGCACACTGTAAAGACGATGTTCTTCCTCAATCTAGTGTGCATAAGACCCAGGGAATTAGAGATAGCATGCACGGTTTATTTCTCATTGTTAGTAACAGTAGTAAAGTAAAAAATTCTTAGCAAAAGACTGAAAGATAGAAAAGTGGAAAATTGTTCGAAAGGCATGAGAGAAGCTTGTACAGAAATGTATTATACTGGGAAATAATTGTGTTGAAAATTTCGTAATTACGTTGCGAATAATTATCGCATCATCCTCGTGTAAGAAATATTTCGCTCGTGTTTCTCGAAACTGACTTTCGTAATGAAGCTCTTCTTGCGTCAAACAGTATAATTTTGCACCGCGCAACTGGTTCGCGTGGAGTTTGTTGTTTGGTCGGTTTGTTAGTTGATAACGTTTTAATGCTCTCTGACGTTTTTACGAACGCTCTTAATCCCGCTATGGCTCCAGGGGGGAGGTGGGGAGGGGGCTTGGCACGATAATAAAACTTCATTTTTCATCATAAATGGAACTTTCTCAAGAAAATAACATCGCTGCTGGATAAAAGAAAATTCGTAAAAAAGAGGAAAAAATTACAGCGAAGAGAAGTTCGTTCTCCGAGCATCGCGGTGAATTTTATCACGAATTTCTATATGATTCAAATGGAGAGACTGACAAATTTTAACCCACTAAGAACCAAGCAACAATGTTTCATAAATGATTATAAAAAGTATTAACAGTAAAATAAATAATAATTTTGTAAAATTATGAAAAGTATCATACCTTGGAATTTTCTTCAAAATTATTAATTATTTACTAAAAGATTTCAATGATCTTAGAACATGTATGTTTATATGTTCGTATGTATTTTCTTAATATTTAATAAAAGAACACCTTTTCTTTTATATGAATACAAATTTACATCCTTTAATGTATTATAAATCTTTTCCTTGCAGTTTAGTTTAATGCACTTTAACACAAATTTTATATTTCAATCGTCGGTAACTGTTAAAAACACCGTGTATTTCTCAGATAAATTAAAAAAAGAAATATTTCGAGAGCCTACGTGAAACTCTTTCGAAATTTTACAGAATAATATGTTTCATTTAGAAATTAAGAATTGGAAACTTTTTGAAAAAAACGGGAACACGATTGAATAGAAAATAATCGACAAGTACCACTCAAAACCTACTATTGTATTCTTAATATACAGAAGTGATTCTTTTATTGAATAATGAATCAAGGCTCGCTTGTGAATCTTACACGACAAGCTTCGCAGCGTAACGACGTGCCGCGTGAATGAAAAATAGATAAAAATGTTAAAATAAAATAAAAAAAAGAAACAAAAAGAAAAAAAAAAGAAAAATGGAGGGAGAAAAGAGGGCGAGCTGAAAATGAATGTAATGCAATTTTCAACGGTGGCAACGCCTGTGTTAATGTGAATAGAAGTTGGAAAGGAAGATTGAAAAGTATCCAATCCGCTACGAATACTGTTTCCCAGCCTCTATACTCTATTCACCGTTGACTTCACCGCATAATGAGTTCCATGAGCCAGAATAAAAAAAAGAGAGAGAGAGAGAGAGAGAAAAGAACAAATTACACAGTGTTTCGCTTGTCCAACTGGAACATGAAAATTAATGAGATGTCGTGACTGCAGGTAACGTTAAACATTATTCGGGAGTTTTTTTTTTTTTCAAACAAGTCAATGCCATTAATACGTCTACAAAGATGCAACGATCGACCGTGATCGTACAGCGTGATCTTCCTAGTTCCCAGTTACAGCAATATAGTCAAACTTGCTGTTTGTACGAATTTGCCGATGGACAAGTAACTAATATAATAGAAGTCCACCGATTCTCTTCTCTGATCATTTTTTCGTTCGTATAAGTCCAGGTTCATAAGGTAAGTGGATGCAACTAGCAAGAATTCATTTCATTCTGAGTGCTTGAAATTACCAAAAGTCTACAGCCAACGATATTCACGAGCATCAAAATATATCGACGATTCGTTGGCGTATCGTGATTCGTCCATTGCGGGCGCCGATCGATCGGTCGAACGACAACTTACTATTGTCGACGGTGATCTAACGTCTAATAGAATAATTGTGGTTAGCCTCTGGCCGAGGAGGACAGAAAGAAAAGGACGCCGGGAATGCAGCCACGGTTCAGCTGCGATAATATGTCTTCATGTAAGAGCGGCCTGACAGTTAACGTCGTTGAGATCCAATCTGCATACCGAGATCGGATATCGTCTTCAATGAAACGGACAGGCCCGTTCCACATTTTTCCTCCGCGAACACAATCGACTGGCTTAATAAAGATCGCGCATCTCCGCGTCATTTTCTTTGATGTCTAATCTTTTCTTTGATGGCTTCTTCTCACGAGTTTGAATGAATGAAGTTGACATTTTTTCCTTTTTTCTTTTTTTTTTAGGAAAGACGTTGCTTAACGTTGCTTTTCACGACGATCGGAAGACTTTAGTTCGCTCGTTTTGTCGCAGCTGAACCAATCGATAGACACATTACTTATTACGTAAGTTAGTTGAGTAAGAATATTTCTAAACGAGAGTTTCGAAAGGAAGCTCTTGGAGAGAAATATTGTTCATTTCCAGACTGTATGTTTATGCATGCAATTTTATATTTTAATAAGCACGAATTCACTTCATATTAAATGTTTGCGATCGTACGAAAATACTATTAAATGATACAAAATTCAATGTACGTGGATTTAATTGTACTAGTATGTACAGTGGCTTAAGGAAATATCTGTACTTCATGTAAAACATTTTGAAATTTCATTACAACACTGCAACGAGAGACAATGATATTGGTAAAGTTTGAAATTAATTTCAAATTTCAAGATATTTATCGCAAACGTGTAGTCAATAAAAGACTAATCTACAGATAGATTTTACTGAACATTGAAATTTATTAATATAATGGATTAAATAATTTCTATAATATATTTTGCGATATAATCTTAATTTCTATAATATATTTTTCAATTTCTTTCAAAGTGTTTTATGTAATACACACAATATATTCATAAAAAGAATATTCGAATATTTCCGTGAACAATTGTAAATACTACATGTCAGAAACAATGGTATGCAAATGCTTTTACAAATCTTTTCTTACTTACTTCTATATTTTGTAAATTTCCGGAGCTTCCAATTTCCCCCCTCCAAAGAAACGCATAAATATCCACACGTCTATTTATTGCGAACGAATGGACAGCGATAAATCTATCGACATTATCGACTCCTTTCCAACAGCTTCGACGACAAGAAAAAAATTTACACTGACCAAGACACGTAGTACACCTTTGAACCAGTTGAGACAATGAGAATATTCAATGATCCTCCTCTTATGAAAGGGTACATATTCTGGATGGTCTGATACAAAGCGTTATCCATCAACGCGTGACAGCGGGTTTGCGACATCAGGATCGGCGAAGCGCGATATAATTCTCTTCCCTCTGTCGCCCGTGCTTTCCAGCGCAGCTCGATACCTTTGTGGTCCTTTGACCTCGTCTATCTGCGATCGAGACGTATCAGCCTGGCTGGACACCGTGGTGACAAATTGCCAGCGACGTTTTGTCGTGGGCGAGGAAAAATCGCGCGAGGTGCTGGCCGCGATTGCAGGTTTCACGATCGATGAGGAACGAATAATCGAATATATATACGTATGTATCGGAGCGGCGGCTCCTTTTCTAAGCGGTTTCAGCCGGACGTTCCGCGTCCACCCATTAAATCATTCGGAAATTATTACACCAGTTTTACGGTGCATAACTGTCGTTCATTCGGCCACGCGTTGTCGCCCGATCGGCCAACCGCTTTTCATATTGCGGTCGCCGACGCTCGGCTGCCCGTTACGCCATTATTTCGAATAATTTTTGTCAGCCGCGCGTCGCGAGATATTGCGGACAATTGTCCGGCTCGTGCCCCCGTTCGTTCCACTTCCCCCCTCCCCTCTTCTCCCTCCCTCCTCCCGCACTTTATAACGTATTTCGATTATTTACGCGGCTCCGATCAACCGAAAGTCCCGCTCAAATTTGTTGAATCGGGGCAAACATTTGTGGAGGAAAGACGACAGCGAATTTGGAAAAGTTTATGAACGTGCGACACTGCGAGCTGAAGTGAGAAATATCGAGAAGATGAAATAATTGACGTGGAAGCTAGTTCTTTGTTGTATTATGAAGTTTCATTTACTTCTTGATTTTTAATTTCTACGACGAATTTTATTATCTGTTAAATGAAATACAATAAACATTAAATATTGAAATAAAAAGGGAATATCGATACATTGGGAAAAAATTCGTATCATAAAAGTTTGATAGATGACGAATGTTCAATATTTTACGAACACTTTTAATATTTTTATCTCATCTCATATTTCTGTCATAGTGTATCGTTGACAGAATATTAAAATCAGAAAAGTTTAACGTATGGGATATCATATATTGCATATATGTACAACAAGAAAGAAAGCACTTTTTGATAAATTAAATGATCGTCATCTACCAAGGCCTTCAAGATTTTCAAGACTCAAAATTAATCGAAACTTTCGATACTCAAGACTAATCGAGATTTTCAAGGTATAAGATCAACTAAAACTTTCGAAAGTTTTGGGGTATCGAGTCACATTCGAAGCAATTCGAGTTTTCACAGTGGTTCAACAACTTTAAATTACTTCGAAACTGAGACTCGAAAGTCTATCGCGAGCATAGAGAGAACAAATTTCGAGGCGTCAGGAAATTGATAACGGGTGCTTCGTAATAATGGAGCTTTGTCTCGGTGACTTTTCATCGGATACGGGCAGACTGATGGAAAATCGCGACAGCCTGGATTACGTTTGAAAAAAAAAAAAAAAAATGTACATTTATCTCCGTGTCAATTTAATATCGGTCGCTATAGAAATTTGGGAAAAAAACTAAAATATGTACGAAGGATTAAATACGCTCTTGTCAAAGGTTTTCCAACGTTATCCCTATCAAAACGGCCGCCCCCGAGTGAATTCAATCTGTCAATTTCAATGCGAAATACAGATAAAAAAAA